>NC_056745.1:529581967-529831967 GCF_019279795.1 Protopterus annectens
AATCGCTCCACAGGTGAAATAAGTGCTACCATGAGTCAAAAAGGGGGCGAGAGTTTGTTATTCAGAGCTGCAGTTTTGTGAATTTGTGGTTTGCAGTTCACGGCAGTAGTTTCAAGGATGTGGCTGTTGGACTTATGAAGGTAAACCCCTTTAGCCATGTTACAGCAAGGAAGAAATTATGGAGAAGATTCAATACATCCTATATGGTCTGCTAACACTGTGTGCATTGCAGCACTGTTTTGTATTCAATAAGTGGCTCTATATGGTGCGTAGAGCCACTCATCCATGTTGGGAGGGTGGCCTAATGGTTAAGGTGTTTGCCTTACAAACACAAGGTGCAGGGTTTGAGTCTCACAAGGGATAATTGGCTAGGCTTAAAATGGCTTGCAAGGGCAACTAGCCTAGTACTAATCTATTATCCTCACCAAAAGGATAAAGGGTCTCAAAAATCTGTCTTATGCTGCCCGACTGAAAGAACTCCAGCTATATTCAGTTGCTTACCGCTTGCTCAGAGGTGACCTGTGCCTGACATACAAGGCCATGTCAAACCCAGATTTGATGAACATGCTTCATCTCAAAAAATCTAGATCCCTCAGAGCCACAAGGGCGGGAGACTTAAACCTCGACACGGTTATTAATAGGACGTGCTGGAGGGATAGATTCATCACCCAAAGACTCCCCATGCTGTGGAACAAAATCCCGGTATATGTGAGGCAGAGCACCTCGCTGGCCTTGTTCAAGAGGAATCTTGACCAATGGATGGGAGATCGCAGATACACCCCAGGGGTTACCTCAGTGTCACTGCTCGACAGAGGCACAGCAAAATAATGGGCATAGTTTCTCCAAACTAAAGGGGTGGCGTAAGCCACAAAACTATGGGCTAGGCTTGTAAATGCCCTCGGGCAGATAGCCTAGTATGAACCTATGAACCTATGAACCTAAACACAGTGGCATGCTAAATACAGCATAAGCAGCTGAATTGTATGCTAATCAGCCAATCCAAGATGATAGAGGAACTATTCAAACTATAAAGCAACAGTTTAGACTCAGTGCTGGTTTTCCCTGCAAATTCCAAAACCTATTGGAAGACAGCCACAGAAAGGAGTCTACACAGAAAGAATTTTAGGGGCTGCTGTTGCTTTAATGCATGTGTATGTGCCACAGGATGAAGTATATGCTGCTGCTGCTAATAGATCAGGACTTAGAAGGAGAAGGGTTTTTAGACCCAGTTTAACTTATCACAATCTGCATAAAGTGGAAATTGTACAGTGCTACAGGATAGACAGAGACATACTACAGGAACTCTGCAACCTCTGTTGTCCTCAGCTCAGACTCAGAGCAAACTGAGTGAAATGAATATCAGTGGAGACAAAGGTATGTGTAGCACTTTGAATTTTAGCTACAGGAGCCTTTCAGAGACCAACAGGGGAGATGCTGGTGGTGCCACAGGCATCAACCAGGATCCTCCATCCATTCCTGAATGCTATGCTCCAATATGCAAGTGACCACATATATTTTCCCCATACTCCTGAGGACAAGCCCACAGGAGTTTTACCCTGTAGCACACTACACTGGAGTACTTGGTGCCACAGACAGAAATCAAGGCACCACCCAGGGAACAGGGAAAGGTCTACATAAATAGAAAGGGCATCCACTCTATCAACTGCCAAGTTGTATGTAATGCTAAGGGAATCATCTTGAATGTGTGTGTTGGCAATTCAGGCAGCTAGTACGACTCGCATATCTGGCACACATCCCAACTTTATCAGATATTCACTAGGGGTGACATCCTACAGGGCCATTTACTGGGGGATGCAGGTTACGCACTGGAACAGTGGCTGATGGCACTCATCAGAAATGCACACACACCCACTGAAGAATGCAATAAAGAGGCACATAATCAAACCAGAAATATCATAGAGCATGTGCTTGGGTTGCTGAAGTCACAGTTCCAGTGCCTAGATACATCTGGGGGAGCCCTGCAGTACAATCCACATTCATGTCCTGAAATCTTCACCGTCTGTGCCATGCTTCGCATTATCATCCTGAGAAAGCAGCTTCAGCAGGATCGACAAGGGAAAGGGGCACACATCCCACCACAAATGGCAAGGTCTCCACAGCCACACGTATGAGAGGAGTCAGAGGGGGAACCAGCAGCTGCTGTGGATGTAGACAGACATAGGCATGCTCAATATGCCCTCGCACTGGCTTGTAGGCAATGCAAAACACAGTCACTCACCACCAAGCGTCCAGTCTGGTGGACCCCAGCCATAAACAAGCTCTACAACAAAAGGAGGAAGCTACTACAAGATAGAGCAAAATCCTTGGAAGGTAAGACACCTTTGATCATTATAAGTAAAAAACTAAGAGCTCTCATAAAATCATCCAAGGCAAATTTTGAGAGAAAAATCGCCAAGGACTCAAAAGACAATCATAAGGCCTTCTTTAGCTATGTTAGAAACCTAGGAGGAAACTCCCAGATATGCTCAGAATTAGTTCAAAATGATGTGAAGATTACAGAACCTACACACATTGCCAACATACTGGCTGACAGGTTCAGTGCAAATTTCTCCCCCCCCCCAAAAGGAGAGATATCTATACCAGAGGATTGTAGCCCGCAAACATCTCCAACGCCCAGGTGAGAACTGCTCTCTCCAAGGCAAAAAACACAGCATCCATGGGACCGGATGGTGTCCCCGGCTGTGTGCTCCACAAACTCAATGAGGAATTAAACCTGCAGTTAGGACAGCTGTTTAATCTTAGCCTCACCTCAGGATACGTACCCAAGGAGTGGCGCACAGCGACTGTGGTCCCACTTCACAAGGGTGGTGCCTCCACCGACCCTGGAAATTACTGTCCCATTAGCTTGACAAGCCTTATCTGCAAAGCCATGGAGAGGATCATAATGGAACTCATAAATAAAGACATAGGGAACTTGCAGACACTGGATCCAACCCAGTTTGGCTTTGTCAAAGGCAGATCATGCCTTTTAAACTTGGTTGACTTTTTCGAGACAGTCACCAAGGCCATTGATGAGGGAAAGGCAGTCCATACAGCCTACCTCGACCTGGCAAAGGCCTTCAACACAATACCCCACTCAGGTATCATCGAAAAACTCATCAGCTTGAATGTAAACCCATACATCACAAGATGGGTTGCAAACTGGCTAAGTCACAGAACCCACAGGGTCAGAGTTGCTGGAGCCATGTCAGACTCAAAGCCTGTCACAAGTGGTGTCCCACAGGGCTCAGTCCTGGGTCCACTCTTGTTCGGCATCTACTTTTCTGAAGTACAAGCAAACACAGGAGGGTTATGGCTGACAAAGTTTGCAGATGACTGCAAACTGGGCGCCATAGTCGAAAACACATCTGACACAGATATCCTTCAGAAGGGCCTCACAGAAATGGATAACTGGTGCCAGAGCCATGGTCTAAAGTTAAACGCCAAGAAATGCATAGTCATACCCTTCGGGAAAAACAAGGTTACCCCTAGCTACCATATAGGTGGCAATCCACTGAGCACAGAAGAAGTCATCAGGGATCTGGGGACCCAGGTTGACAGTAGCCTTCGTTTGACACTCATGTTGCTAAAGTAGTTAGGAAAACCTTCTACATTGCCCACCTGATCATGAAGGGATTCACATCTAGATCAAGGGAGGTCATCGTCCCCTGTACTCATCACTCATTAGACCTATGATTGAGTACAATGCCCCATTCGAATGTATCTGACCCGACACCTGCAGCAGCTGGAAAGGCCCCAAAAGTTCCTCACCAAAAGGATAAAGGGTCTCAAAATATGTCTTATGCTGCCCGACTGAAAGAACTCCAGCTCTATTCAGTCTCATACCGCTTGCTCAGAGGTGACCTGTGCCTGACATATAAGGCCATGTCAAACCCTGACTTGATGAATATGCTTCACCTCAAAAAATCTAGATCCCTCAGAACCACAAGGCGGAGACTTAAACCTTGACACGGTTATTAATAGAACATGCTGGAGGGACAGATTCATCACCCAGAGACTCCTCATGCTGTGGAACAAAATCCCGGTACATGTGAGGCAGAGCACCTCGCTGGCCTTGTTCAAGAGGAATCTTGACCAATGGATGGGAGATCGCAGATATACCCCAGGGATTACTTCAGTGTCACTGCTTGACAGAGGCACAGCAAAATAATAGGCATAGTTTTATTCAAACTAAAGGGGTGGCGAAAGCCACATAACTATGGGCTAGGCTTATAAATGCCCTTGGGCAGATAGCCTAGTATGAACCTATGAACCTAAGGTGCTAAAACCTTCAGCCTATGCACATACATACAGTAACAGTGATGCCAGGTAATGCTCACAACCTTTTTCTACCCATATAATGGCTGTGTACTCCTAGAATCAGACAGACTCAGCCCTGAACTAAAACTGCAGCAACTGCTGGATTTACAAGGTAAGTGTTGAATCTGGAGTGTTAAAGCAGAATTATGTAATAATACAATTGAATGGCATAGCCTTGCATGTTGTTACTTGGTAATGTAAGTGAAAGGTGAGTGATTTGTACAGCAATGACTTTAATATCTGACAGCAGAGACTTGGGTGAATAGATGTGTCCTCTGTTAAGTAATAGGCCTCAGGCATCAAAGATTCACACATTCATACCTGTCAAAAGTACTGATGGTCACCAAATGTCCTCAGTTTGGCCTCATACATTTGTACTGGAAAGTCAATAAAGAGATAAGTTAGTAAGTAATGAGACACATTTTCAGTTTCAGACTTCACAACCATCAGAAGATTCTTAAAAATACTGATGCAAAAAAACTGTTTAGATTCTATCAACTGTCTAACTTTCAAAGACCAAAATATGTCAAAAGTACAATTAGCAAAACATCATCATAAACACAGATCTTAATCTCAGCCATTCCACACTAGCATGGTTTCAAGACTACCTAACCAATCACCAACAAGCAGTAAAATGGCAAAACTCCTCATCATCCCTCTTACCTGCCACCCTAGGGGTCAACCAAGGATCCATTCTTGGACCTCTTCTTTTCAACATATTCACTAACCAACTCCATAAAACTACCCGGCACACCACTCTAGTCCAGTATGCTGATGACTCCACTCTAATCTGCTCCGCTCCATCATGCCTCATCTCCATGAATTGACACAATAGTCCTTTACTGCTGCTAAAATCTGGTTAGCCAACTCTCAACTAATACGTAACCCCAATAAAACAACAGCTAATGATATTCTCTCCCACTAGAGCCTTAGACCCCATACCACCATTCATAATATTCTCAGCTAACACCAACCCTATCACACCTGTCCAACACACAAAACATATAGGGGTTATCAAAGATCACAACACAAAATTTCGATATGCACATTGCACAGACAATACAGAAAGTCCATATAAAACTCAGAACCCTATATAGATGCAAAAAGTACCTCACCAATGACAGTAAAGCAGCATCACAAGAAACCACCTACTATTCACACTCCTCTATGCGTCCCCCATGCTCATCAACCTAAACAAAGCAGACTTTAACAAACTAAACACCTACTACAATAAAATAGCTAGGTTTGCTACTGACTCATCCTTCAAGACACATCACTGCATAGCAATCAAGCAACTATCTTGGCTAGAATTACCCAACATGCTCACCTATAACCAGCTTACAATAGTCCACCAAATTCTAAACTGTCCCGATAGAGTTCCTGCTCTTCGAGGTCTACTTAATATCTACTCTAGCAAACGTCTATTAAAATCCACCAATAAAGCACTGACTGACGTAGGGAAAGCAACAGTAGCTCTGGGGACTCCCTGTTTTCCATTTCTGTGCAAAAGCATGGAATACCATCCCCACAGACATTAGGACCACTGAAAACAAAATATTTAAAAAAAACCTCCTCCAGCTCCATTTACATAGTTCTTGGTTATGTAATTGTTCTGACCCTAGGTAGCTTCACTTAACTAGATCATATAATTTAACCTTCTATGAAAGCTTGCAACAACTCCTTTCTTTCCTCTTACTCAATCAATATGTGTTTACTGTACTAGCCACTGATGAATATAACCAAATGACTGAACAAAATGTCCTTTCAACTGTATTTTTTATTGTAACACACTGTGCTCTTTATAGTACATTTACTTTTTGCTCCTTTCTTGACTTTGAAACTGTAACTTATTAACTTTTTGACTGTACTATACTTTAACATGTGTAATGCATTTACTGTGTTTGCTGTACTATTCTTTGAGGAGCTTTTCACCCCGGGCCTCAGCTGAAAATGGGATCTATGTCAAGAAAGACTTTCCTGGTAAACAAATGTAAAACAAATAATTAAGTATAATAAGCACCGAGTCAGCTATGCACCCTGAGCATCAGACACAAAGTTTATGTATCCCTGAAACCAAAAGATAGAAAAGAAGATATTATTGCTGGAGGCTTCCTGTGTTCTGACAGAGTGCTCTTCAAACTATCTGGAGATATACAGAGCTAAGTATATTTTTCTGGCACTTCAGAGTTGTGTACTGTTAATTGTTGCTTGACTAATTTTATATCATTGCTGGCTGACTTAAGAGTTGTGCACTGTTATTTTTGCTTCACTAATTCAGATCTCTGCTGAAGGTGTTGTTTTTTTCCCCACCTTCCCCTATGTCTCTGTGTCTTAAAGGGACAGTGTGAAAGATGCAGCTTTCAGAAAACATTTGATTTTTTTCACATTAATGCATAGCTTAAGTTATATACATTTGACCTACTGTACTTTGCCTGGATGTTTATGTATTATTTTGTAGAAATTCACATTTTCATCTTCTGCAGCGTCCCGCTCTCAGTTTGACAGGTAGTACCGCCCACAGTGTGATGTCACTATACACACCCCTTCCCTGTCTTTGGTTCATTAAATATGACCCTTCTTCACCTTTCCAAGCTTGGTTTTATTCCCAATGGAAGTCAAAAACAGTGCTGCTTTGGTTCCTTCAGGCACTGATCTCCGATTTCTCTGTCCATGAAGCTGTTAGCTTTACAAAAAAAAAACTTAAATGCCTGATAAGGCAACACATTTGCACTGTCTGTAGTTGTCTTCTTTCAATCGCTTCCGTGCCATACCTCTTAACTTCTTTGCAAGAGTCAGGCTGAAAGTGAAGGTGAAAAGAGCCAAGATCCTGAAAGGATTTTAAATATTACTCTAATTATTTTAACAGAACAAAAGGGTTACCATGAACGAGCATTTTATTTTAAACAATATGAAACTTTAATGGGACATTGCAGTAAGTGAAACTTCAGATCCTGCCTCAGACCGAGTTATCTGTCATAAAGGTGCACTTTTACCCTAGTTTTGTGTTTAAATTATTTATGCTGCTGTAGTAAATATATTCATTGGTTGTCGGGAATAACACCTACAGATGCTTGAAGTGCCATTGCAATGCAGTTTTGCCACACTTTTTTTTATCTATATTGTTTACTTTTTGTTATTTAGTTATTATTTCCTCCAATTTTATAATGCATTAATGATCTTTAACTTTTACAGAGCAGTAAAATGTTTGCATTACATATCAGGATTTACAATACTGGCCTTCTAGATGCCAGTATTTAAATGCGGTATTAAATGCACGGTTCCGGTTAGTGTAAAATAGCTGAATTTTCAGTCCTGGTTATACAGTTTTTCATAATTCTAGTTACAACTGCTTTTTTTTTAATTTAAGAACTATTGTTAATAAGAGCTTTTGATTTGCACACTAATTCTATTTTTTTTTTTTTTTTGAAGAGGAGAGTTGTTGTATACTTCATGCTGCAGTCAAAGATCTGCAGGTTTCATTTTTATTTCATGCATTACTTGTTATTTCAGTGCTGTTTGGCTACATAGCAATATCATAGCTCTCACCTTCTTATCTCCACACTCAAGAACAAATTCAGAAGTAATTAAGGAAAATAAGGGACAATTTTAAACAGTACTTGTAGGTTGAGAAGTTGACAAAAAGTGAATGTGAATTAGCATGCATTTCCAGAAGTAAAAGAAGTTTGTAACTCTAATTATTAAGTATAATCTACATATTTTGTTCCAAAAATCATAGGTTTTAGGAGGAATTAGGGACAGAGGAAAAAAATGTTGCTAAACTCAGGGAAGTTTAAGAGACAAGGGCAGCAAGATGTTCTAAGTTTATAAGAGCAATATTTAAAAAAAAAAAAAAACATGTCCCTATTTTTGGTCCTTTGTCATCGTCCTGCCAATTATTTTAGGTTTGTCCAGATTTCTTCAGCTAAGAAGTTGAGGTATGGCTGTGACTACTCTGTGTTACAAATGCGTATTATTTTTTTAATCTTGGCAGGGTCAAACAAGATACTTTAGTTATGCAGTGCATGTGGAGCCTGTTTGTGGATAAAGTGATTCTCCCTGCTGATTGCTGCTGTAATTCTGACCTTGCAAGGCTAATGTGTATTTGAGTGATTCAAGGTAGAATTCAAGCTGTCACTGCTGTTTATGCCAAAAAAGTTATTCTAACCATTCTTTACTTTTCTTCTTCTTTTTCTATAACCAGGAAGGATCAAACTAGATACCATGGGTAGGCAAGGGAATGGGGGTTGTCTGTGGACGAAATTATGGTATTTGCTGCTTTTGCTGTTGTAATTCTGAGTTTGCAACACTAATGAGCATTTGAATAAAGGAGGAATACAGGTTATGTCTCCTGTTTGTATGACCAGTGGGAAAACACATTACAGTAACCATTTTTCTTTCACTGTTTTTATCCAGGCCGGGGTCAAACCAAATGCTCTAGATCAGGGGTGGGCAAACTTTTTGATTCGTGGGCCACATTGAGTTCTAACATTTGACAAAGGGGCCGGAACAGGAGCAGATAGATGGCATGCTTTGAAAACATCACCTCATTGGGGGAAAAATACACATCTTGGGATATGGAGAAAACATGTGCTTTAATTTCCAATGAAAATGAAGAAAAGCATTACAATAAAATCTCTGACTTCGAAATGAGTCTTTAAACACTGAAAATCAAATAAATGACCATTTTATTTTAAAGCACTGAAAGTTCTGTTATCCTTCAGGATATCACCATCACTCTCCTCCTGACTGTCTTTTTTTTCAAAAACGGTAGGAGATGCAGATGTACTTGTCCTGTTCCTTTTATTCAATTTGTTTCCCCGGTGCCAAAAGTCAACAACGACCAGTGCAAGGATGAAACAGTTGCAGCAAGTCAGACTGTGAAGCATTATATTTGATCTGCGCGCACTGTTTATTTTAACAACGTGCGTATCACGGAGACACACACATTTTAATGGGAGCAGTGTTGTTGGTCTCCTTTTTTAGCCAGCGCATCAAAGTCTGGAGTTAGTTTTGTTGTGGAGTAATAGGCCTACGCTTCACCTCAACAAAGCCAATATATCTAGAGTGCGCCATCTAGTGAGGAAACATCAGAATTGCAGGGGAAATAAAACATTAACAAGGTTAATTTATTAAATTTTTTCAAGTTTGGCGGGCCGAATCAAAACGTTTAACGGGCCGCATCTGGCCCCCGGGCCATAGTTTGCCCATGCCTGCTCTAGATAGGTAATGAGTATGAAGGCTGACTGTGGATGAAATAATTAGCATTGCTGAATGTCCAGATTTTTGCCTCACATTTTTGGCCTGTTTCTCATTTTCTGCCAGATTATTGGCAAGTCATTGAGGGTTGAAATCAAAAATAATGACAAACATTGGAGTTTCAGACTTCATACCCTTCAGAAAATTCATGCTAATACAAAATGAGTTATTTTATCAACTTTCTAGGTCTGTAAGAAAAATATTAAAAAAAAGAAGTGTCCCTATTTTTGGGCCATCCCCCCCCATTGTTTACGACTTTGTCCAGATTTCTTGTTCTAAGTGGTTGAGAGGTATGACTGTCACTACAGTATGCTCTTATAATTTTGGATTTGCAAAACAAATATATATATTACATGGTTTCTTAGGTGTTTACTGTACTAACAACCCCCAGCGAGGACTTTTTATAGCTAGCAATGGTTTTGAAATCTATCTAGCAAGTTCTGCTACTCTATAGTTATTTAAATGGGTCTATATTCGTTTGTCGAACTGTATTTTCATCAAATCGCTGTTGATCAAGCATAATACAGGGAATGCTAACAATCAAATGCTCACAAACAAATTTTTTACACAGGGAAACTAACTAGTTGGCTGTCATCAGGAATTTGCCCTTTTCCCCACTGTAGTGCAATCTCGGAGTCGGTATATTTAGCTATGGGGGTGTGGGTGGGTTTTAAATAATGCAATTTGTATGACAGTCACTATGTTTGTTCACTAGTTAGTTTTCCTGGGTAAAAAGTTTGTTGAGGTGAATGTTCAATTAAGTTAGCTTTCACTATATTATGTTTTATCAACAGTGATTCAATGAAGATACAGTCTGATGAACTAATATAGACCCTTTTAAGGGTATATGTAAGCTTGGCCATGAGTTGTAAAGCATTTACAGGCTGCCTCTGTCTATTAGAGACATAGGTGTTAGATCAGGGGTAAATTTCTGATTCCCCATGCACTGGTCCACATCACGCTTGACTGGGTAAGGGAAAAGCTCTGCTTCATGTGGATGGGAAGCCTATTCCAGAGAAGTGTTAGTCTGTGAAACACATACCTGTCCCTCTAACATGTCTTATTTATGCTGCAGATGAATTTTGGGTCACTAGCTCATGTAATTTATAATTTATTTATTTAATTATTTAATTATAGTATTTGTTTTATGGATATGCAACCAATCCATCAGAACAAGATCAGTGGATGCTTTGTAAACCAGGAATAGACTGCCTCTCAGCAGTCTATAGGAGATTGAGTACAGGCATAGGGCTTTGAGATGGTCTACACAGGACATGTTGTTTATGCCCTGTGTTCTTCCTTTTTTTGTGAGGAACCTCTGTGGATGCTCTAGTTTTTGCATATGCCTGGTCAGGTACATATCAAAGTAGATGCATTCAATAATTGGCATGATGAGGCCCGAGTACAGCATAAAAATTACATCCTTGGACCCAGATGCCATACCCTTGCTTAAAAGTTGTGTAATATAGAATGATCTCCTTACTACTGTAGACATATCTTGTCAAAGGCAAGGTTACGGTCTACATGCAGCCTCAAATTCCTCACCACTGGGTTTATTCGTAGGAGTTTATTATCAACGTTTTCGTCTGCAGGGGTAGCTATCTTCCCAAAGGATATTATTATGTATTTCTCAGCATCAGGTTTTACACCATGGCTCTGGCATCAGTAATTGGTCTGTATCAAGCCTTGTTGGATGGTACTTGTGTTTTTGGAGGATTCTGTGACTGCACCTAGTTTGCAACCACCTGCAGACTGGTCCAGCCAGAGGCCCTTAAAGTGTGTGTGCGTGTGTGTGTGTGTGTGTGTGTGTGTGTGTGTGTGTGTGCATGTGTCTATCAATCAATATGTGGGTGTGAGTGAGTATGTATGTATGTGTGTGTGTGTGTGTGTGTGTGTGTGTGTGTGTGTGTGTGTGTGTGTGTATATATATATATATATATATATATATATATATATATATATAGGTGTTTGTGTGTCTGTGTATGTGTCTGTATATATGTACGTGGTGTGTATATATATATATATATATATATATATATTATATATATATATTACATACACACACATGTATATATATATATATATATATATATATGTGTGTGTGTGTGTGTGTATATATATATATATATATATATATATATATATATATATATATATGTAGGTCTACTATACATAGTCAACATTTCAGAATGTCAAAGACCATATGGCCGAGACCATATGATCGACATTCGAAATGTCAACCATGTAATAAAAAAAAAAAAAAAACACAACAATAACTTACCTTCACACTACTAGTTGGGGGGCTACACCCCCCCCCCGTAACTTAAATATACCAACTCTGAGACTGCACTACAGTGCGGAAGATGGAAATCTTTCCATTCTGCACTGTACGGTGATGCCTGTTCCGTATGGTTGAAATTTTGAATGTCGATCATATGGACTCGATATATATATATATATACACACACACACACATACATGGTTCAAGGCCACAAAGAGCACCCCAGCCATGCAAGGTTACAATGCCTTCCACATGTTCAGACCTCAAAGCTAGCATGATAGAACCAAAGGGGGAGGTGTATCCATCTTGATTAAAGACAAATACACCTCAACACTGGTCAACCAGTACGACTCCCTAGAGCTACTTTAAGTCCAACTAAATGTATGTAAAACCCCCTTCCATATCATTGTTAGCTATAGGTTCCCCACCATGAACCATGAGAGCTACTCTGCCTTCCTGGACCTACTCGAGTCACTCTCTATACAGCCAAACACCTTGGTCATGGGTGATTTCAAATATGCTTCCATCTATTCAGTGTCTCTTTGCACCACATGCTCCAGAGACCTCGACCTCATTACCACAATCAACAGAAAATGCTGGAGGGACAGGTTCATAACCCAGAGACTGCCCATGCTCTGGAGTAGACTTCACATACATGTCAGGCAGAGCGCCTCACTGGCCCTCCTCGAGAGAAATCTTGATGAGTGGCTGGGAAATAGAAAGTTCACCCCAGGATCACTGCAGTGGCTTTGCTTGATAGAGGCACAGGGAACTAATGTTGGGCGGCATGATGCCAGGGCACTTCTATGGGCTAGGCTTGTAGAGGCTCCAGTGCCATTAGCCTAGTGCACACCTATGAACTATTCAAAGTTTAACCCTTCTACCTAACCATCCAATCACTAACAGCCCAAGGTGTGGGTGCTCATAATACTCAATGTCTCCTATAATTGGCAATTAATTATATTGTCTTATGTTTGCGATGTTGCATGTGGCCACCATACCCAGTACCTGCTACCATGTTATGCTTTCTGACTAATTTCCTTAACCTTTTCATAACCAAATAGTTCATCTTTCAAAACCTTCCCTAGCATCCCTTTAAATCTCAGCATTGGCGTGTTCATTAAAATCTTATACTCTCAATTTAGCAAAATTAAAGGCTTCTGATTGCCTAAATCATTTCTTAGCCTGTTTCCAGGTAAATCTCAGTAGTGCTGAAGTAAAACATTTAGCATCCCATTACCCTTTCCAAGAATTTATCTTTCAAACCCTTTATTGCATTCTCTTTTTATTGCATTCTCTTAACTTCTTTGTTTAATAATGGAAAACATCTTTCATCCTCCCAATAGCTACAATTAACTCCAAATGACCAAGTCCTCATTGGCTTCTTTTTTTGAAATATATTTCTTCCTCATACTTGTACAAAGCTTACATATTTTTCTAAAGACCCCTGTAAGCATCTGCCTACCTTTCATCCTTTTTTTCTCCAGATATTACACTCTTCTTCTTTAGTACACCAATATTTTAAAATAATTTTCTTTGAATACCATTCACCTTTATATGTATGGGATATAAAATTTACTCGTGCCTAAATGATCATTTCACAACTCCATCAACTCCAACTTTCACAATGAACCACCAAGTTTGACCTTTTATGACTTTCCACAAGCTCATGTACTTCTTTCAGATACACTGTCTCAATTGAGACAAAGTATATTTGGAGGTAAAGTACTTTTTTTTTGTTTGAGTTAACTAATAGCAAAAGGAAAGCCTTTATTTTCCTTTCATGACTGGTACAGTTTTATTTATTTTTTTTTAATATTTTATTTTTCTGAGGTTCAGTGTGTGCTGAAACAGATGTAATATATTTCAGTGTTTCTGCACAGCAATGTTAGGGGATATACTAGTGTATGTGCGTGTGTGTGTGTATACACGTACGTATAGACATAGTTACATTATACGTGTGTGTGTGTGTGTGTGTGTATATATATATATATGTGAGTGTGTATGTAGAGACAAGTTGGCATAATGGTCAAGGTCTTTGCTTCCCATGTAGAAGGGAAGTGAGTAGAGTGAAAGCTGGATGTAAACCCAATCAATCTGAGCTAAGAATGTCGGACATCTCTATTCTTGGGAGAGTTTGAAGTGGAAACACTCAGCATGGTTTTGGGAGGTGGAAGGACCCCCACAGAGACACAGGGCGAACATGCAAACTCCATACAGGCATTTGCCTGAGGTCAGTTTCAAGCCTTGTACCTTCTACATGGGAAGCAGTGTAGGAGCACTGACAGGAGGCAGCTTGGAAGTGGATGACATGATAGTAAGGAGGAGGCTGAACATCCTATGTATCCAGGAGACAGGATGGAAGGAAAGGGCAATGCAGCAAAGCCACTTGACTTGGGATACCAAGTGTACTACTCAGGAGGAGGACAGACTAGAAATTGCTTTGGAATTATGGTGAAGGAAAGGCTTTAGATGACAGTGAGGGATGTCATCTGAATTAGTGACAGCCTCATGGCAGTCAACTCCAGTGTAAGGATAGAGCACTATTCATAATCTCAGCCAGTGAGCCGAATAGGACTCTGATAGTGAGGGGAAGAGTCCATTCAGGACATACTAGATGAAGCAGGACGACATGAATTTGTGTTGATAATGGGTGATGTAAATGCACACATCAGGACAGACGGAGCAGTATATGAGAACAAAGGAAAGGCCATTCTATCTTTTTTTTTTTTTTTGGCAATTTTTTTTTTATTATTTTTATTTTTATACAAAAAATATCTTTATTCAATTATCAGATATGACATAGGCAATCAAATTTATATAAATGAAAAACCACATTAACACAATTTTAGTTGCAAACATTATGCATCACAGATCCCTTTGAGACAACTGTAGCTGTAAACATTATACATCACTTATAATCCAGTCTTTGTCAATTAAGTATTAAACAGCTCATTTAAATCCTGCCTTCTTTTAAACCTTGTTCCTCCTCTGCATATAATCTTCCCACAATTCCCATTTTTCCCTATGTGGTTTGCTCCTTCCCTTTTCTAAAGATCACAGTTCCAAATGCTTTATCTCTATTACTATGTTCACTACTTCTAGTAAAGCTGCTTTAGACTTTGATTTCCATTTTCTAGTAATTGCTTTTTTGGCAGTCCCCATAATTAGAATCGGCAATGCCTTACTATGTCTAGGCAATTCCGATTCTGTATCATAGCTCAAAAAGGTAATTTCCTTAGCTGCATCAGTTTGCTCACCCAGTATCTCTGCATGGAATCTTTAAAGTCTGCCATCTCATTACACTCCCAGAAAATGCGTTCCCAGTTGCCCCTTTCTTCCCCATTATACCTCCAACATTTGCTGTCTACCTGAGGAAAAATTCTTTGGTGTCTGCTTGGGATATAAAAATATCTATGTAAACATTTCCAAGCAAATATTTTAAATCTTCTAGACTTTCTTGCATATTTGGGAGACATGCATATGTCCCCCATTGTTTATCCAATCTCTTCCCAATCCTTTCTAAGTTCCTCCGATTGATTCTTGTGGTGATCATGCAGTATTTTATATGTTGTACTAATTATTCCTTTTTTAATAGCAGCTTCTGTTGTAGATTTTTAAAAATCTCTACCAGTACTGGTCTTTTCTTTAGGACTCCCCTGTTTCTTTCTCCTTTGCCTATCCTTGATAGGGAAGACAGTCTGTAACCTGGAGTCCAAATAAATTATTGATGTCTTCCCATTCTCTTACCTTTCCCTTTCTAGTTATTTGCTTCCAATACCTTGGATCCATTGCTAGTTATATCCAAGAAATTCCAGCCCCCTCTTGCCTATTGTCTGTATCCCTAATCAGCAGAATCTCTTTTCTCCATTCGTGCTGGCTTAGTTCTTAAAATACTTTCTGCTACTTTATGAATTAATATTCCATATGATTGTCATTCTCCTTAAGGGTCTGCATCCAAAATCCCAGTCTCTTGTTTCTTGAGCTTCTCCCCTGTTTTATCGTCATCCCTTTACACTTTGAATTATAATTTTCTGCTTGTGCTATGTATAAGAGCCTTAACTGTGTTGCCCTAAAATACCCTTTCAGATCGGTTAAGCCTAGCCTTCCTTGTTCTGTTGGAAGAATCAGCTTATTCCACCTGACTTTTGCCATCTTTCCCTCCTAGATAAAATCCTTCACCTCCTTTTTAATTGCTATCCACAACTCCTATAGTTGATAAAAATATGCCTGACCTGTGTATAACACTAAAGGGGCTAAATGCATTTTAACTGCTTGTATCTTACTATCCATATCCATATGACAAAGCTTCCAGTTTCTCAGTTTTTGTACTATCTTTTGTGTAGTCTCCTTCCACATATAATTAGCTACCACAATGTTGTTTTTAAACCATACTCCTAAATACTTAATTTTATCATGTCCTCATAAATATGGATATTGCTGGACCAATTCATATGTGGGTACATAATTTGTTACTATTGCCTTTGTTTTAGCTTTATTAATTTTGTATCACAAGTAGATTTGGAACAGTCTTAAAATGTTCCACAGTACTGTAATGTCCCTCTCTGGTTTTGCCAGATATAAAATAATATCTTCAAACAGCACCAGCTTTTCTTGACTACCATATCAATTATGTCCTTGAATTTCTGAATCCCTTATTTTCTTTGCTAACAATTCTAAATATAATGCAAACAACAAAGGAGAAAGAGGACACCCATTCCTGGTTCCTCTGCTCAAGCAGACTTTATCAGAGAGGACCCCACCCACTTTTACTTTCACCTCTGTTCCCTCATGTATACTTCTAATCAACCTTATAATTTTATCAGGGAAACCAACTAAACTCCAAATCAGACTTCAGACCAGTGACAAGTGGAGTACCACAGGGTTCAGTCCTGGGTCCTCTCCTGTTTGGTATCTACTTCTCTGAAGTACAGGCTAACACAGAAGGTCTTTGGCTAAATAAATTTGCAGATGACTGCAAACTAGGAGCGATAATCGAAACTCCTAACGATGTGGACATCCTACAAAAGGGCCTCACTGAGACAGATGCTTGGTGTCAAAGTCATGGTCTCAAGCTCAATGCCAAAAAGTGCATTGTCATCCCTTTTGGTAAAAACTCTGTACCCATGAACTACCACATAGGCGGTAGTCTACTTAACACCGAAAGTGTGATGAGACCTTGGGATACAGGTGGACAGTAGTCTCTCCTTTGATAATCGCATTGCCACAGTGGTCAGGAAATCCTTCTACGTGGCACACTTCATCACAAAAAGTTTCTCATCTAGAAAAAAAGAGGTCATTGTTCCCCTCTACTCATCACTCATTAGACCCATTATAGAGTACAAAGCCCCTTTCGGTATGTACCTCACAAGACATCTACAACAACTGGAAAGGCCGCAAAAATACCCTCACAAAGAGGATTACTGGCCTCAAATAGATGCCTTATGCAGACTGACTCAAAAAACTCCAGCTTTACCCTGTTGCATAATGCCTACTCTGAGGCAATCTCTGCCTAACATACAAAGCTATATCAAACCCAGAGCTGTTGGATATGCTCCACTTAAAGAAATCCCAATCTTTCCGAGCTACATGCTCTAGGAACCTAAACCTTGTCATCACAATAAACAGAACATGCTGGAGGGACAGATTCCTGTCCCAGAGACTTCCCATACTCTGGAAAAGACTACCTATCTATGTCAAACAGAGCTCCTCATTAGCACTCGAAGAAAAATCTTGATGATTTGATGGGTAATAGGAAATTCACCCCGGGGATCACTTCTGTGGTTCTGCTTGACAGGGGCACAGGAAAATAATTTTCTTGGGTGGCGAAAGTCAGGGTACCTTTTTGGCTAGGCTTGTATAGGCCCTAGGGCCAATAGCCTAGTACCTACCTATGAACCTATATGAGCACAAGCATGCTTGACCTAAGGTTCCTGGACTTTATTAATAGAAATGCTCTGGAACAGATAGCCTGTACCCCCACAAGGGGCTTGAATGTCCTAGACTTAGTACTCACCAACATAGGGGTCTCTGTACCACCCTCTATGTGTTGCCCTCCCTGGTAAGGTCTGTTCATAAATCAGTCTCATTTGAAGTAACGATGATACCTGACCACCCCCCCCCCCGAGCAAAAAGGATGAAAATTTTCTCCAAAACAAGCTATAGTCTCCTAATTGATGGCAATAGTTTCAAACCCTCTGCTACCCCTGTCAACAATGACTCTTATACAGAGGTGTACACAAATGACTTGTATAAACACCTATACAAATGTATAGACTCTGCTATACCTGAGTGGATCAAAATGAGGTCCTCACAAAAAAACAAGCCACCCTGGTGGACATCAAGCATAAATAGGTTATACAACAAGAGGAAAAAGCTAATGTCTAAGAACATGAGGGAACTGACTCAGCAGAGGAAGGCCACCCTCCACAGCTTGAAGAAGCAAATTAGACATCTTGTAAAGTCCTCTAAAGCCAATTTGGAAGCTTAACTAACATCCATAGCTAAGGATAATAAAAAGGCATGCCTTAGCTATGACATAAATCTAAAAGGGAAGGCCCAGCTTTGTCCCAAACTAGTAGTGGACAATATACCACATATACTGACCCTGAGGACATCGCTATCCTGCTAGCAGAAAGATTTGGCACAAACTTCATCCCTCTGTCCCAACCAGACATACCCCAAAGCATAGTCACCTGTCCTCTACCTAGTCTCTCCAAAAAGCAGGTCATAACTGCACTCTCCATGTCTAAAAACATAGCCTCTATGGGACCAGATAACATCACAGGCTGCCTAATAAAAAGTCTGAAACAGTACATAGCGGAACCACTTGGCACTCTCTTCAATCACAGTCTAAGTACTGGTTTTGTCTCAGCAGAGTGGAAACAGCAAGAGTAATTCCCTTGCACAAAGGGGATCCATCAACCAACCCTAGGAACTATAGACAATCTATGGCTGGCTTACACAAATCCCACATATATGAATGTCCTGCATATTTGTAAGTCAAACAGTACCAGAAATACAAGGTATACAGACCGGAATTTTGTCTGTGACTTAAACAGAACATGCTACAGAGACGTGCGTGTCCAGAGACTGCCCCTCCTATGGAACAGACTTCCCATCCATGTGAAGCTGAGTTTGTCTATTTCCCAATTTAAGCACAACCTAGACCAGTGGACAGGCAATAGGAAACTTACACCAAGGCTGGCACCCATGTCCCTTATAAACAGAGGCAGCTTATAAATCACTGGCCCTCAATTTCCTATTTGAATAGAGGGCATCATTATTCTTTCAGTAAAACTTGGCTAGGCTTACAAAGGGCTCAAGGGTCTTTAGCCTAATAAACCATGAATCTATGAATATATGTACATCTCTCTCTCTCTCTCTATATATATATATATATATATATATATATATATATACGCATGGATGTGTGTGATGAGTGTTTCAACTGTCTTCTGTAGTGGAACGTTATGGGAACATCTTTTTTTTTAATTTATGATGCAGGTTACAGTTAGGGGCAGGGTTAGCCCATATTACTTAGGTGCAGCACGGAGGCTTTGCTAGATATAATGGATCCAGTAGACCAAAAACGTATACATCCAGAAATCAAACAATACAGCTAATACTAGGGCCACAGTTTTAAATTCACTTTGACAAATAAATAAAACATGGTGGAGGAATAGATTTATAACACCCCACATACCCAGTTCTCTGGAATAAAGTAACTCTCCAAGTTAAACAGTGTGACATAGTGTCTGCCTTTAAAAAGGAGAACTGGTCAGGTATTCATAAATTCACCCTGTGGTATGACTGACTTGGCCCTCCTTGAAAAGGCAGGAAAGGCTTAAGGGTGGGTACTGGCAAAGGGGAAGTGTCTTTGTAGCTCAGCTGACTTGCAACTACTATGAACCTATGACATGTGATTAAGTCACATCCCTGTTTGGAAGCAGAGTTAGTTAGGCCTGCTTTCCTGGGGACTCTTGGGCGACCTGCATTGACTTGCAGTATGTGGGAGTAGAAGATGACTACATGCTGCTTTGTCTGCACCAAAGGCTGAGATCTTTTAGAGTGTGTGTAGAAGACTTTGACAAAAGGTATATCCATGATATTTTTACAGACAGTATGGCACTGGTGAGTGCATTGCAACGGCCACTAGAAAAATATCAACTATATCAGTCAAAAGACTTTAATGTACTTTTTGCTTTTGTGTTTTAGAACATTTTGAGATGACTCTTTCTGTAAGGTAACCCATCTCATACGTTTGGAGGTTTTATTTTTTGCAGAGCAGGTGCATCACTAAAATGAATTTGTTTATTGTCATGCCAACCTCGTTTTCAAAAACTCTCCTCTTGGACAGCTGTTTGTGGTTCCCCAGATTTTCACTGAAATTAGTTTTTCATAGCTGTTCCAAGTCTGTTACAGGCCCATAAATAGGTCACTTAAAATTGTGTATGTAGCTTTATTATCATTTTCTACACATATCAATCTCCACTAAAATCCAGTTACTTAAAGTTTGTTACATTAACTAAAAGTTTGACTAAATATATAAAAAGTAATTACATAATTCTCAGTTTGTGGTAAATGAAGCCTGAATCATTCGTTCTGTATGTTAATTCTTCTAAAATTGCTGCAGTCGTCCTTGGCTATGTGTTGTGTTTTTCATCTTGGACATACTGGATTAAACAATGGGTGCCAGCAGAGATGAAAAGGGCCCTATTCAACTTGATGAGGTGCTAACTACACTGGTTTCTAGATTGGCAGTGATTTTCATTTCACTGAATGAGAAATTTAAATGCTGAGCTGTTTAAGATGTCTTATTCATTTCATTGTATGTATTTATTTGAATGTGTCAGCCAGTGTAATCTGTTCATGGATTCATCACGAAGTAACAAATTCAGGCATCGCCTAAGTGCATCCTGTGGAAAGAAAAGGCTTGGCTTAATTGTTTGTGAGTGGGTGTACTGTTTTAGGAAATGGTATGTGGCATTTTCTACAGAATTCAGCTCAGTTTGGAACTTACAGTTATGATGTAAGGTTGGACAAGAAGTTAGTGCAGCCTTTTTTATAACTGGTACTTGTTTAATAATTTTACTTTTGTGGCTGGTGGCAGCGGGATTATAGGTGACTGTCATGATTTGCTTTAGGTGACTTGAATTTTCCAGTAAGTTTTACAGACAGTGGCTATATTCTGTTGTTTAAGTTGCATGTAGATTTTGTGCCAGTCATTTGGAGAAACAGTCAGCTTTGTAGGAGATGGCTACTAGATGAATTAATGGGACTTTAGACTACACCAGTGGCGGCTCGTGCTATTGGACTGCTGGACTGCAGCGCCCCCCCCCCCCAGCTCTGGAAAGAAGAAAAAAAAGAATATTTAAAAAAAAATAAAATATTTACTTTTGTAATACTGTCATACTGGCTGGCTGCTGCTTAGATGCGAGTCCCGGAACTCAAACTGCGCTAGTGCACATGCTTGGCAAGTTCCGGGTGTAAAAAAAAAAATAAATAGTTTCTACAAATCCGGACTGCTGTAAAAACAGTCTGGATTAAGGAGAGAAGTGGAGGAGTGAGGCATGCCCAGAAATCTATGCGGTTTTGTAACCGCTAATGTGGAAGGGGATCGGACTGCCATGTCCACAGTCACGTACACAGGGTTGCCACCTTTTAACAAGGGCAAAGTGGGACATGGGGGTGTGGTCAACAGGATAGGGGTGTGGCCAACATGACACTGGCCACACCCCACCACGACATCACCAGAGTTGTTAAAGGAGATGCAGTATTAGTTATGGATGCAACATTGTGACATTACAGCATACTGAAAACTCAAACCATTTAAATGAAGTGAACTATTACTGCACACACACTAATCTCAAATACATTGCATTAACTTCTGAGCATCCATCCACAAAAAAAAAATAAACGGGAAAAAAGTCCAAACATTTTAACTTTTAAAAATACTTCTTGCAAGAGAAGTAACAAACTACAATGTACAGCAGACTCCATGGGCTCCTTTTACCTCAAAACATAGCAATTAATCCAGCACAGCAATGCAATAAACAGGCCCAAGTAAAAGTAACACACCCATATTCACATTACAAGGAAAGCAGTACATTTTAACCTTATTAACAATGCATAATAAATTAAATGCACACATTTACAAGTATAAATGAAAACAATCTTGAAACAGCTTTGACAAATTGGCAACGTGTACCTACTAGAATAATAAATGAATTACATTAACTGTTAACATTCCCCCTCAAAAGGTAGACTTGTACCACATAGACATGGACTTGCAGGAACAGGAAAAATTACCTAAACAGTATATCGTAACTTCCTGAAAACAGCATTATAGTGCATATTTCCATACAAAAAAAGTGCAAACTATGCTCAAACATTTCCTATCTGCAAACAGACAATACCCAGAAAAAGCTACGACAATAGAAATGCGTCACACTAAGTTTATATTTCACTGCCCCCACAACAGAAACAAACAACTTCTATACATAGTTCAGCCTTTTAAAAGTAATGCTTCCAAATCATACCCCCAAGAATAATAACAATTACATATACATTCAGGTTTTATATCTTTAAAAACTACTACTCAAAAATATCAAACTAACCACTACACAGATTTAAATATTGCGTACTGCACCCACCATCTACCTTTAAACATTAAAAAAATTAAACCACAATATATTCCCATTTTAAACTAGTACAAAAGTCTCAAAATAACCACTGCACAGATTTAAATACTACATACTACATCCCCATCTACCTCTAAACATTAAAAACTTAAATAAAGCACACTATTCCCATTTTAAATAACTAAAACCACAAAATGCAATTATCTACTTACCACTCACAGTTATTGCTGGGCTGGATGGCTGGCTCCCTTGCTGGCTTCTTTCCTGGCTGGCTGGGCTGGCTGGCAGGCTCCCTTGCTGCTTCTTTCCTGGCTGGCTGGCTGGCAGGCTCCCTTGCTGCTTCTTTCCTGGCTGGCTGGCAGGCTCCCTTGCTGCTTATTTCCTGGCTGGCTGGGCTGGCTGACTTCAATGCTGGCTGGCTGGCTTCAATGCTGGCTGGCTGGCTGGCTTCAATGCTGGCTGGCTGGCTGGCTTCAATGCTGGCTGGCTGGCTGGCTTCAATGCTGGCTGGCTGGCTGGCTTCAATGCTGGCTGGCTGGCTGGCTTCATTGCTGGCTGGCTGGCTGGCTTCATTGCTGGCTGGCTGGCTGGCTTCAATGCTGGCTGGCTGGCTGGCTTCAATGCTGGCTGGCTGGCTGGCTTCAATGCTGGCTGGCTGGCTTCAATGCTGGCTGGAGAAAAAAATCAGATCTTTTGTCGCAGCTGCTATAGAGCTTAGTGCTCTACAGCTGCGACCTTTATGGGGCTCTTCAGAAGAAGTTCCCGCCCCCTACAATGGCTGCAGCCAATTGCTGTGCTGCATTACCACCCGGACCTAGCAGAGAATCCCTCTAACTGCAGGTCCGGGTGGTGACGTAGCCGCATTGCTGTGGAAAAACCGGAAGTATTTTCGGCTTTTCCACGGCAATTTAAAATGCAAAGCGCGAAAGGGGAAAAAAACGGGACTTTTAAAGTCCCACGCTTGGTGAGCGCGGGAAGTGGGATGAGAGGACTCAAACCGTGAGTGTCCCGCTGACAACGGGACGGGTGGCAACCATACATGTACATGACATGTATGGGCTGGATGTTACCGATTGGTTCTTGGTGCTCTTCCCGGGCTTTGTGTGCTGGGAAAAAAAGAGAGCCGAAAAACAGTCAGTAGCAGATAGTACCTTTAGACGGAGTTCGGAGACCATCGCATTGGACAAAAATAACTTCGGTCTGCAGCCACTATTACTAAAGGTAAGAAGTTGTCAAAGGCACATTATGCAGATGCTTTGTATATCAGAGTTAGTATATACATATATATATATATATATATATATATATATATATATATATATATATATGTGGGTCTACCTGAGATGGTCGACAGGCTATATGATCGACACTCATTTGGTCGACAGTTCATTTGGTTGACAAGCAGATTTGACCCCTCCCCAATGTTGTGCGACCCTGGAGTTGATATATACAGTTAGGGGGGGTGCGGGGGGCACAGCCCCCCACATAACATGCTTGTCGACCAAATGGATGTCGACCATGTGAAGCAGACCCATATATATATATATATATATATATATATATATATTTATATATATACATATATACACACACATATACATGAATAAAAGGTAAGTGGTATTGTACAATATCTTGAGTTTTGCTTATAGGGAATCTGATTTGTATATCTACTTGTTTTTGCAGTGACTAGTCGTGTGTCAATTAAATTTAATGTGATTTATCATGGTAAATTTACATAGAATAAATGCAAAAGAAAAATAAATAAAATAAAAATTATCTTTTGTTAAACATTTCTGGGTTAAGGTCTGTTGCTTTCTCCATAATCCTAAGCAAAACTGTAAACTTACTTCATCAGAAAAATGAAAAAAAAAAAAAAAAAAGAAGAAGGTAGGAGCATGAGTTTTACCTGTTGGATGACAGACATAGGGCACAAGAATCAAGCCAGAGAAATAGTGAATGTGCATTGTTTCTGAGCAGGGTGGGCGGGAAGAAGCACCCACAACTTGGCAGCATGCTACCCGTTCACCACAGAATGAGGTGTTCGGTCTGTAAAAAGCCAAATTAGCTGTAGATGCTGTCCTCATAGCACCTGACACTCTCCACCTCACTGACTTGTTCTATTTAGGACATACTTTTTATTAATTATTTGGTCACAGTCTATGAAACACTTTCCATCTAGCACTATTACTGGGACTGGTTATTCTGTGGAACACATCACTTTAAAATCTATTCATTGGGTGGTTTTGTATGTGTTCACTGTTTGCAAGTCTTCTTTTTGACAAAGCACTTAACAGAATATTAAATTTTGGTGTTTGTTTCCTCATTCAAAGAGTTTCTTTTGCTGCTGCTGTTCTTGTTTTGATTTTTGGCACTACATACACAGAAATTACAATTCTTGTGTAGGTTATGGCAGTGTATTGACTGGCCACCACACAATGAGTAGTGCTGGCTAAAAACAGCTAAATTAGCAGAAGATAGTGGCTTCAGAGCACCTGACTCTCAACCCCACTTCCTACAAATAAGCAGATGTGTGCCAATAAGGAATATAAGGAATAGTCCTTGCATGGTGATGTGGGGTACTAAAATGGTAGACACAGGTGAACAACAAGGCTAATTGGGAAAAGTGTGTGGCCTTGATTGGTCGGCTGAGAAAGACCAAAGAATAAGATAATAAAAATGTCCAATGGTTTTGAAACTGTGAGACAACATCTATGTTACTAAATAAGTTATAAATGACTATGATGAGGGTTGTGATAATACTCCACAATATAAAAATCCATATGGCTTTTTTTAGGTATAAAACACATCTATTTACATAGTCTACGTTCGGAGTATAAACAGCTTTCTCAAATATTCTAAATTGGGTTCTTCTTTCGGCTTTTCCCGGTTACAGGTCGCCACAGCTGAACTCCGGTCCGCTAATGACTGGCAGTAGATTTTTTCAGTGCCGAGGTGCCAGTCCGATGCCCAGTCTTCAACAAAGACACGCCCAATCATGCATGTCTTTCGAACACCACTCGACAGCGGGGAGGACATGCAGACTCCACACAGAAGGCGCTCCAGCCGAGAATCGAAAGGGAGAACTTCTTACAGTGAGGCGACAATGCTACCGCTGCACCACCGCGGCTTCTATTCCCCTTCCAAAAAAAAGAAACATTGCTGTTCACTAGGACTGAAGATAAATGCCATCTTTGCAAACATTATTTAGAATATTTCCAAATATTCTAAATAATGTTTGCAAAGATGACATTTATCTTCAGTCCTGGTGGACAGTAATGTTTCTTTTTTTTGGAAGGGGAATAACCAAGTCATTCTCAAGCAGGCTGTCATCTTTCTCTTAGTCCTTGGAAGCTGAAAACATACACTTGAGGACGTCATGTTTACAGATGACATAAGTATACAAGGATGCAAGTTATAAGGATCCTTGTCTTGAATGTCAGATAATAAGAAGTTATGTACCTACCATAACATTCCATGTTAGTTGTCTTCTCTCGCCTTCTTTCTTGCTGGATGGGTTCAGAGACGATCCTCGGCTCCGACTCGGCCACTTACTAAAGCTCGAGAGCTAATTTTACTGGCTCGAGGCAACCCTATATCCCATGATGCAAGGCGATGACTACCCAGATCTCGTTTGGTAGCTAAGGAAATTATGCAATACATTCCTCCAACTGGAGAGGAGGAGGAAGAGGTAATAATAGTAATAATAATAATAATCCCCCGAAAAAGATCAACCTGATCTAGTGACACTAGAAAGCGGATTAGTTGGAAAAATTGGATCAAGACTCTTAAGGGAAGAGGCACAATCTTCTCAGTCTGACCAGGCTAAGGGGATGGTGGGCAGGACGCAAGAAAGAAGGCGAGAGAAGACAACTAACATGGAACGTTATGGTAGGTACATAACTTCTTAATGTTAAGTTGTCAATCTCGCCTTCATTCTTGCTGGATGGGACCGCGTCCCTAGCACCTCTATCCTGGGTGGCTCAATGGAACAGACTCTTGAGAACGGTGGAACCAAAATTCGCTCTGTCTCTGGAGGCCAAGTCTAATTTGTAATGTGAAACAAAGGTATGAGGAGAGGCCCATGTGGCTGCTGCACAAATGGTGTCTATTGGAAGTCTAGCCTGAAAAGCTGTAGATGTAGCTAGAGCTCTGGTAGAATGGGCTTTTGGCCTAGAAATCAACTCGTTATCTCTGAGCTGATAAATGCAAGTAATCACAGAAGATAGCCATCTAGATAGAGTTACCTTGGATACTGGAAGGCCTTTCCTGTTCTCTGCATAGGATAAAAACAGTTGATCAGATTTCCTAAAATGTTTGGTTCTGTCCAGATAATATCTGAGTTGGCGGTGAACATCAAGATAATGTAGTTTTTGTTCCGCTCTATTAGAATAATTTGGGGAAAAAAACTGGAAGATCAATAGATTGATTTAAGTTCATCTGCGATGCCACTTTGGGTAAGAAAGATGGATTAGTCCTTAGAGAAACTCTGTCTTTGTGGAAGATTAAGTAGGGAGGACGAATGCAGAGGGCATGAAGCTCAGATACTCTCCTGGCAGAAGTAATGGCGACTAGAAAGAGTGTCTTCTAAGAAAGAAATTTCAATGAACAGGTAGCCGCAGGTTCGAAAGGGGGAAGTATCAAGGATGTTAAAATTAAATTTAGATCCCACTGTGGTGGGGGGTCTCTAATCGGAGGTTTAAGTAAAAAAAATACCTCTAAGGAATGCCTTGCAAAGTTTATGTGACATGATGTTGTGGTCCAACAAGCCTATATGAAAATTTGAAATGGCTGTCAGCTGAACTTTTACTGTGGAGGAAGAAGATCCTGAATGAAAAATCTCGGCTAGGAAGTCCAAGACCGAATGAATCAGAGCAGTAAAGGGGTTTATATTCCTAGCTTTTACCCAGAAAAAAAAAACGTTGCCATTTACTAGTGTAAATCCTTCTGGTGGAAGATTTAAGGAAAGCTACTATGATATCCCGGACGGGATTAGAAATCATAGGAAGCCTGGCTAGGGATGGAAGCGGAGCAACCAAGCAGTGAGGTTGAGAGAAGGTATGGATTGGTGCAGCTGCCCCGACTGGTGGGTCAGAAGATCTGGAACCGGGTCCAGATGCCATGGCTGTACCAAAAGATAACGATGTAGGAATGGAAACCATATCTGTCGAGGCCAATAAGGGGCAATGAGAATCAACTTGGCTCTCAAGGCGGTTGCTTTCTGAATTACTTGTGGTATCAGAGGAAAAGGAGGAAAGGCATAAAGAAGTCCCCGGGGCCAATCTTGGGTTAGAGCGTCTCTGGGGGGATGGCCTGGAAGGGGGAAGAGAGAGAAGAAGTTGGGGCATTTGCTGTTTTGAGGTGTAGCAAAAAGATCGCAGCAAGGAAGGCCCCACTTCTGAAAAATCTCTTCCGTCACAGATTGTTTGAGAGACCACTCGTGAGACATGAGAATAGTTCTGCTCAACCTGTCCGCTATGATGCTGGATTTCCCGGGGATATGCGTTGCTATCAGAAACCGCTGAGAAGAGATTGCCCACTGCCAAAGTCTGAGTGCATCTCGACACAGTGGATAGGACTTGGTTCCGCCCTGCTTGTTGATATACCACACTACGGACATATTGTCCGTTTGGACTGCAATAGTTCCCAGGGGAAGAGAGTCGTGGAGGGCTTGCAACGTTAAAAGCACTGCTCTCATCTCCAGGACATTTATGTGCAGGTGGCATTCGAAAGGTTGCCAAGTGCCATGGACCATCCTGCCCTGATAATGCCCCCCCACCCGATCAGGGAGGCGTCCGATGTAACCGTGGCGACCAGGGCGGGAGGAACAAAGGGTCTGCCCTGATTTATTTATTTATTTGCAGTTGGTTTACCAGGATAGTCCATTGGGCCAATAAGAACCCGTTTTCAATGGAGTCCTGGGGAGAAAAGCTCCAAAACAAAGGTTACAAAGAGATTACAACAGTTTACAATTTCAATCATTTGTAAGTTAAAGACAAAGCTTTAAAACATTGGTAAACAAAAAACATTACAGCAGTTTACAATTGTGGTAATTTGTGGGTTCAAGACAGAACAAAGATTAAGCATTTACAAAGGAATTTTTTTTTTTTTTTTCATTTTGTAGAAACGCTAAGATTTAAGCAGGTATAATAAAAATGTTAAGGTTACATTTTGTAGAAAAACAACGCATTGCTGCAGTAAATATATAGTTTCTTGAGTGAAATAGTAGAATAAAAGAATTATAAGATGTCATTACAGTTGGCTTATTATTCGGTGTCTGGTAATATATGGTAAAGCTGCCCATAGGAAGTGAAGAATAGGCTAGGAGGGGTGGGAGCAGGAGCATTCCCATGAGGATGTTAGATGTGAGTGCAGTGATTTTTTAAAAAGCAGGGAGGTTGGTGGTGATACAGATGGAGGGAGGAAGGGAGTTCCATAGGCGTGCCAGAGCAAAGGACAGGAGGTTTTGTCCTGGAGAGTGACGGGGTTTGTACAGTTCTATTAGGTTTTGGTTATTAGATCTTAGGAGTCTTTGTGGCAAGTGTATTTTAAAGATAGAGCAGAGAGAGGGACAGAGGGAGGGCTGAAAATTTAGTTTATGAGCGAAAGTAGCTGAGTATAGGAGAGATGGTTGGGAAGCTCTAGCCAGTTAAGTTTGTGGAGAGATACACAGTGATGGGTAGATGATTTGTGGCTAGTTGCAAATTTGGCAATTTTATTATAACAAGAGGACAGTTTTGTTTTGAGAGAGGATTGTAGGTTTGTTAGCAGAAGGGAACCATAAAGGAGGAAAGGGATGAGAAATGAAGTAGCAAGAGTGAGCTTAGTAGATGTAGTGAGGAATCGATTGTGTCGATAGAGCATGCCAAGTTTTCGGTGTTTTTTTTTTATGTTTAGTTGTAGGTGGTTATTGAACTTAAGCTGGTCGTCAATCTGGACTCCTAGTAGTTTGGTTTCAGATACCAGTTCAAGAGGTGTGTTATTCTGGCTAGCGATGGAAAATTGTTTTCTATCAATGGTGTTGGTTTTTGAGGGGGTAAATACCATAAGTTTGGTTTTTGATGCATCGAGTGCTAGATGATTGTCCATCATCCACTGTTCTGTGGTAGAGAAGGCGTCTTGAGTCAGTTTTAAGAGAGCAGGGATGGATGTGGCTGAACAGATAATTGTGGAATCATCTGCATATTGAATAAGTTTAGCATGAGGTATTGAGTGGAAGAAATCATTTATAAATATATTGAAAAGGAGAGGACCCAAAATGGAACCTTGGAGGACACCAGTGGGTGTGTTAAGGAAAGAGGAGATGGCTTTTTTCCACTTGACAGCTTGTTGCCTGTTGGAGAGATAGCTGGTGAACCAACTGAGAGAGGAATGGGATAGGTTTAGGTTAGATAGTTTAGTTACGAGAAGATTATGAGAGATAGTATCAAAGGCCTTAGAGAGGTCAAGAAAGAGCGTAGATACTGATGGACTTGAGGGGACAATATCCACCAGGTCGGATGCCTTTTGCAAATTGGAGTTATTATGATCCTGTGACGCATGGGAAGTTGTTGAAAGGACCATTGGGCAAACAGCATCCATTGTAGGAGACGCATGTAAAAGTGGGCAAGGGGAAGAAGTGTTATGGCGGCCGCCATAAGACCCAATACTTTCAGAGCAAATCTGGCCTGAATTTTGTTGCTGAGAAGAATCACATGGATGTGGTTTTGAATATCCAAGATCCTTTGGTCTGTTAACTTTGCTGAAAGTTGTACGGTGTCCAATTTGGCGCCTATAAAGGTAATAGATTGACAAGGCAACAAGGCAGATTTTTCAAAATTTATAGAAATCCCTAGCCCTCTGCAAATGTGAATGGTGCAATCTCTGGCTTGGAGAAGTTGATGCCTGGTGGTGGCAGTGAGGAGCCAGTTGTCTAGATATGGAAACACCTGGAATCCCTGACGTCTCAGGTGAGCCGTAACTGCTGCCATACATTTGGTGAACACTCTGGGGGCTGTAGTGAGTCCAAATGGCAGGGCTCTGAATTGGAAGTAACTGGCCCCCAGCCAAAAGCGGAGAAACCTTCTGGAGCACCTGTGAATTTTTATGTGATAGTACGCATCCTGAAGGTCCACCGAGCACATCCAACTGTCCTTGCCCAGAAAGGGTAGAATGGACTGAAGCGTTACCATCCAGAATCTTGTTTTCTTTACAAACTTGTTTAGTTTGCCGAGATCTAATATTGATCTCCAGTCCCCTGTCTTTTTTGGTACTAAAAAAAACCTTGAGTAGATTCCGGATCCTATTTGGTCTACTGGGACTGGCTGGATGGCTCTTTTTGCTAGCAGTTTTGATATCTCTGGTACTACTTAGACTGGGTGGAACGTCTGGAAGAGTTCCCTTTTGCTGAACTGGGGTTTGAATAAAGGGAATTTTGTAACCCTCGGATATAATCGACTGTACCCATTTGTCTTGAGAAAGGGAAAGCCAGGCTCTTGGGTACAGCGATAATCTTCCCCCGACTGCCTCCGAAGGTGGACAATCGGGCAACATCTCAGGGATGCTGGAAGGGTTTGTCAGAGAGAGGCTCCCTGCTACCCTGATTCTGCGGCCCCCCTCTGCCTCTAGGGCGTCGTCTGTTATTGTTACCCCCTCTGCCTCTGGGGATAAACTGATCTTGTGCATCAGGCGTGACTCCTTGAGATTTGCGGAACCACATTTTCCCTTCCTTCTGACCTTTTGGGTAAGGTCTTGAAGGGGTGGAGAAACGGACTCCTACGGCAGAAAGAGTCTTGCCATCTTGTTCGCATCTAGTCAAGGTGTCTTTCACTTGAGGTCCGAACAAGGTTGAACCATCAAAAGGAGAGTTTGTGAAGGATGCCTTGAAGGGGTCTGCAAAATTACAAAGCCGCATCCAGGATTGATGCCTTAAAGTCACTCCTGTACCTGCGGCCCTACTCGCTCCATCGGCTGCATATGAAATGAGCCGCATGGAGGAGCTAACAACAGAGTTTAGGATTCCTAGCTGTGAGTTAATTTTATCCTGGGACCCAGCAGCTGACGGATCCTGTAAAACTTCTCCCAACTCTTTAAGAACATCTCTTTGAAGGCGGGTGAAGTGACACAAATAGTTCAGCGATCGCATGGCAAAGGTCGCTGAAGAAAAAATCCGCTTGCTGTACCTATCCATAGTCCTGGAATCCTTGTTAGGAGGATGGACAGGTACTGAAGGATCAGCTAGTTCCTTCTTGGCAGCTGCAGCCACCACCATGGCATCAACCGGGACACCTTTTGTCAAATATTGCCTATCAGGTGGGGCCGTGATGAATTAAGAAGGCCTCCGAGGAATGGGTTCCACCGAATCCGGGGCCATCCATGCCTTCCGAGCCACCACGTCCATAAGAGGATCGAAAGGTGGAGACACCCAGGAGGTGGAGGGTCGAGACCCGAATGCCTCCAGGTATACTGACTCGTCCTCGGAAGGATTAAGGGAAGGCCAGTTCCCCCTCTGCTTAAGGAGTTCAAGGATGTCTGAGAAAGAGACATCCTCAGAGGGGGATCTTGGGGATCCCTCCGACTTATCCAAGTCAGTATCAGATGTAATAGACTCGGGGGAGTCTAGATGTTTCCTCTTACATGTCCTCTTACGCGGGGGTTCACCTGACGGGTCAGGAGAAGCCTCGGAAGAGGAAGATATTCCCAATGGGGAAACTTCAGGCATTGGATCTCTGGGTCTGGGAGCAAGAGAGTGGGAAGAGATGTCAGCAGGCACTGTAGTGAGAGGAGCTGATGGAACTGACTGTTGACTACGCCCTGGGGCTAGTACACTCCTCATCACCTCGAAGGCTCCCCCGTCAGAGAGGCCAGAAGGCTCCCGCTCTGAAGAGATAGGAACCCCAGGCCGCACTGACAGGGACGGCTCCGAGGCCGATGTCGGGGCTGAGCTCACCAGCGCCGAAGCTCCGAGAGGGAGAACGGGGTCGGACAAGGGTCCGATGCCACTCGCCCCCCTCGGAGCCGACGAGAGACCAGACGCCCAGATCCCTCCAATGAAGGCCTCAAGGAGGAAATCAGAGCAGAGGACGACGGAGCTGAAGGGGGGGGTGATATCGGCTCCGAAGTCACAACAGTCACGGCTCCGAGAAGCTCCGGCTCTGAGCTCTGTAAGAGAGTCGAAGGAGGAATGTTAGGTGGATGTGTGATAGCTACCGTCTGTTGAGACGGGCTATGGAGCATTTGGGCCAATGCCTGAGACTTTAACAGTCTACTCACCACTCTCTCAAGGTCATGGTCGGACAGCCTGGACGACCAAGAAGACTGGCTCCGATGGCTCCGCTCCAAGAGCAGGGGTGATCTCGGAGCCAAATGTATCAATTCCAATGAAGGGGATCTTGATCTCTTCTTTGAGATAGGTGGAGCCGAAGGAGCCGAGGATACGTCGGCTCCAGCCGGAGCCGACACTGAGTGCCCAGATTTAGCAGCACCGGCACCGGATGGAGCCGATACTGTAGCTTGTGACATAGAAGGATCGGCTCCGGCCGGAGCCGATCTCGTCACAGAAGGCGAACCAGTAGCCGATGGCTTAGGACTTGGAGCCGAAGGCTTAACTGGTTTTGAGGGCTTCCCCGGAGCCGACTTAGTCGGGGAGCTCTTAGGCTTTAATAAGCCCCTCAATATTAATTTATTTCTGCGCTCCTGCAGGACTCTTGGGCTGAAGGCATGACAGATAGCACAAGAGTCCTGCAGGTGCAGAGGTCCCAGGCAGTAAACACAAGAAGTGTGACCGTCTGTCAGAGACATCTTCTGACAGCACAAGTCACACTTCTTGAAGCCTGAGACCTTTGTGTCCTTCGACATAACTGTGTCGAGGAACCACTAAGTAACAAACAAAAAAAACACAGACACACACACAATAAACACCCAATCCAATAATAAAAAATTTAAACAGGCATACAACACACTCAAACACCACACAGAATCCCTGACAGAAAAACAGGAAAGGGGGAGGCTGAGGCCTAACTTAGGGGAAGGGATAAATAACTAGAAAAATAGGGAACACTAACGGGAATAGGGTTAAACTAATCGTTAAGAGTTTACACAACAACAGGAGTGACTAAAACTAAAGGGGTGAGACTAAAATTCTGAATTTTGAAAAACTTACCAGGAGCCGGTAAAAAAAGCACCTCACAAGCGAAAGTGGCAAACGAGATCTGGGTAGTCATCGCCTTGCATCATGGGATATAGGGTTGCCTCGAGCCGGTAAAATTAGCTCTCGAGCTTTAGTAAGTGGCCGAGTCGGAGCCGAGGATCGGCTCCGAACCCATCCAGCAAGAATGAAGGCGAGATTGACAACTTAACATCAGTTTTTTTTTTTTTTTACCATACGTTTTTAAACCATTTAGAAAATGATCAACTGCAAATTCCCCAGTGCAAGAATGATTAAGAAATACCTCACCAGTACAGGACAGAACATAAACCTAAAAAGCACACCCCCTTGTGGGAGACTCCATCCCCTATATCCGCTTACTTAAACATAGCAACTCCATGATCAAACGCTAGTGGCAAGAAGAGAAATATTCTAAAGGGTGAGGATACTACATGCATTAAAGAATTATAACAGCAAACGGTGTCAAAATGATGAAACATCAGGTAAAAGGGAATACAATAACGGAGTTGCTGATAAGCAAAACGTACATAATATGATAACGGAGTGACTGATGGACAAAATGCATGTTATACAATAACAGAGTTGCTCATAGACAAAATGTGAATGTCCTAGGTTGAAGAGAAACATCTGCATTATTTTAAGATATATGGGCTACCATGACTTCACTTCTGGCACCTTTTATGTTTATTTTTAATGCTGATAGGATTCTGGAAGTGTTTTACATCAGTCTTTTTTCCCCACACTGGTTTCTTTATTATTTTAATCTTTTTAACTAGATCATTTGGAAGCGGAGAAATCCTAGTTCCATTTACTAATCTAATGTTTACTGAGATAATGGATTTGTGGGACTTTGTTGTATTCACAAGAGGGCAATGTGTATATCACCAGAAAAGCAGACTAGATCAGTAATCTACTGTGGAAATCAAAGCTTTGTTGCATAGGTTCATAGGTTCATACTAGGCTATCTGCCCGAGGGCATTTACAAGCCTAGCCCATAGTTTTGTGGCTTACGCCACCCCTTTAGTATGGGGAACTATACCCATTATTTTGCTGTGCCTCTGTCGAGCAGTGACACTGAGGTAATCCCTGGGGTATATCTGCGATCTCCCACCCATTGGTCAAGATTTCTCTTGAACAAGGCCAGCGAGGTGCACTGCCTCACATATACCGGGATTTTATTCCACAGCATAGGGAGTCTTTGGGTGATGAATCTATCCCTCCAGCACGTCCTATTAATAGCCGTGTCGAGGTTTAAGTCTCCCGCCCTTGTGGCTCTGACGGATCAAGATTTTTTGAGGTGAAGCATATTCATCAAATCTGAGTTTGACATGGCCTTGTATGTTAGGCAAAGGTCACCTCTGAGCAAGCGGTAAGCGACTGAATAGAGCTGGAGTTCTTTCAGTCGGGCAGCATAGGACAGAAACTATGTTCTAGAAATAAGGACAGGATGAGGTTTTATTTTTGAAAGTCCAGTTAGCAAGTATAGGGTAGTGGTTACTCAGAGACTGCAGTAAAGAGTTCTACCTGACATATCTTCTTTCTTTCTGGTAAACCAATCAAGCAGGATGTTTTTTCCTCTTTTGAAATTGGACTTAGAGTATTCTATAATAAATTGACAGAGATTGTGTCAGGTCTGAACTTAAGGACATGTCAATCATACTCAAAACATTTTGTATTTAAATTGCTTACCATTATACACATGCTTTTGTTAGACCAACCAGCTACATCTATAAGTATCCATCAGGATTCCTGAGGAAGGCAGGTATCTATGTATTATGACCAAGTATCAGTTCAACAGTGACCAGTTCGAACTGTAACTAGACTGAAGCTGACAGAAGTTACTTGGGAAACTTAAATATCTATACTGACAACATTTGTTTTTTTGCAGCCAGCATTTCCATTCTGTGATGGTCAGAGGGCACAATGCCACCACAGGTCTGCAATGCCAGGGAGTTACCCATTTCACTTACAGTGTGTAAAGTGTTATTGCCACCCAAAACAATTTATTTACCTTTTACTCTATATATTATTCAGGGCCTACTTCTAATCAAAACTTGTATGACTACTTGGTTTCCTATGAAACCATCGAATTTACACTACATCGAAAATGAGAAGATCGGGACTTCTATATTGAAACTGCAAACCATCGAAAACGGAAATCGTCGACTTCCAAAGCGTCGAAATGGAATGTCACAGCACTGGTGTATGTTTAACGCGACCCGGTAAGTGTGCGACAGTGACGGAGGTAGGAGTGGTCAGGTAAGTGAGTTAGGGTTAGGGTGCAGGTAGGTGAAGTGTGCGATAGTGTCGGAGCTTGGGCTAGGGGTGGGTAAATGAGTTAGGGTTAGGGTGCAGGTAGGTGAAGTGTGCGATAGTGTCGGAGCTTGGGCTAGGGGTGGGTAAGTGAGTTAGGGTTAGGGTGCAGGTAGGTGAAGTGTGCGATAGTGTCGGAGCTTGGGCTAGGGGTGGGTAAGTGAGTTAGGTTAGGGTGCAGGTAGGTGAAGTGTGCGATAGTGTCGGAGCTTGGGCTAGGGGTGGGTAAGTGAGTTAGGGTTAGGGTGCAGGTAGGTGAAGTGTGCGATAGTGTCGGACCTTAGGGTTAGGGTTTGGGTCAGGGCTAGTGTGTATTCTATGTAGTGTAGTGTGTTGTTTACGTTCCGTGTGTCGGTGTTATGGTGTTCGGTGTTTTAAATGTCGACGATTTCTGTTTTCGCTGTTATGTACTTTCGATGGTCTAGTCTCGATGTAGTCATTCTCGATGTAGTGTAACTTCGATGGTTTCATAGGGAACCGACTACTTATGTATAAATGTGTTTATTTTCATTTTTTATATGTTAAATTAAAATGACAAGCCTCATGTAGCTTGAAAATCGTAAATTGATCAGTTGAAGATGAGTCAGGTGTTCTAGAAGAAATAGATTTGGATTGTTTCTGCACTGGTTTTGTCTTTTGTAATACATTAGTTGTTTTATTAAATAAGCAACATCTTTAAGTTATAAAAGTATATATTTTCCTTGTTTACTAAGTTTTCTGATAGTCTGCTTTCTCAGTTTTCGTGCACATATAAGGGATGTCCAAAGCATTTGTGAAGATAATTACTGTTTTTCAGTAATTCATTCGTTTATTGTTTTTATTAAGAAATACAGAGTGCATATTTTACTTATTAAAGCAGCAGTGCTAAGAAAACAACAGCTGATTCAAAAAAGATTAAAAAAAGACACTGGAGTATCCAAAAATTTCATCAGGCTTGATTTTATGCCTGATGTTATTGCATGGGATAGAAGATGGATCTGGAAGTTTAAAAAGTTGTGGAAATCTGTGTATTTCCTTAGTCAGCTTAATTTTGTGTAAACTCTCTAAATGGTTAGAAAATTCAAAATTTTAACTCAAGATAATTATTTCTCTGTACATGTAGTTTTCAGCAGTTCTGCAGAAAGGATTCATGTGATGCTTTGTGACTCCTTGTTCCTGTATTAGTCGCTTATGTTTAGCTAGTTGTGTACCAAACTTCACTATATGTTTTAAATTCATGCCTACCCCTGCAGTTGTGCAAGCATGCAGTTATTATGTATAAGATACACAGATATTGAGATATGAGGGGTGAATCTACCACAGAGAGGTGTAATTTTATTTTATACTACTTGGTAACTGACTTTGATCCTGTTTGCATATTTCAAACTGAGCCTGAAACTGGTCAGTATTGAGCAGTACAGTACTCTGGTAAACAAATATAACTAAATAGATAACTATACAACAACCCCCCACTAATATTCCAAACATGCACGCTGATTGGTCAGCGTGCACGTTTTAAATCAGACTTATACTAATGGAAAAAGGTCCGGTCGCCCGGACTTTTTCCATTAGTACAAGTCTTTTTTTACAGCAATGGAGAACGCAAGATCTCCGTTGCTTTTTAGACACTGTCTCGCTATGTTAAAGGACAGAGATCTTCCTTTCTCCGTTGCTTTTTTTTAAAGCTGTCTTGCTATGTTAAACTCCTCTAACATAGCGAGACACTTTGTAAAAAGCAACGGAGATCTTACTTTCTCCGTTGTTTCCACCCACAGCTCTGATATACTGTGTAAGCATACGCATGCGCAGTACATCAGAACTGCCGCAGAATACCAGACAGCTGCGGAAGGGCAGCAAGGAGGCATTATACAATGCCATTATTTAAGAAAAGTAAGTATTTTTTTTCTTAAATAATGTCATTAATAACAATAACCACTTCTGGGTGTGCTGGATTTACCCACGGTTGTCTTTGTTTGGCCACTGGCTTCCCTTGTGACCAAACCACACCAACCGTGGGTAAATCCAGCATTACCCACACCCAGGCGTGGGTTATTACTATAATATTCTTTTTTTGGATGTTGTGTCATTAATCTATATTCAATTTTGTGCACAGAATTTATTTAAAAAAAACAGTCTTGATCAGTTCTTTTATTTGTGTCCATCCTAATATATGAATTTTGAATACCCTTTTAATTTTTGTATATAAATGTATGCTACTTTATCTGTTCCGTAATATTAAACTGTATAGTAAATTCTGTAGCAACACAATAGTATTTGTGGAGTGGAGTGGATCCTCATCGATGTTAGCTTAATTAATGTTTAAAAGTGTACATGCTGAATAGTTTCATCATCTGTTCTAGAATTAATTTCTGGAAATCTGCTACCACTTGTGTATCTGTGTGTACAGATTTTCGCATCACATTTTTGGTCCAGTTTTCATAAAATTGTGGTTTTCTGGCAAATTAGTGGCAAATCATTAAAAATTGAAGTTAGAAAATGACAGGCATTTGAGTTTCAGATTTCATACCCTTCAGAAAATTCATACTAATGCAAGACCTACTATTTTATTATCTTTCTAAGTTTATAAGAGCAATATTTAAAAATTGGGTACTTACATATTATCACAACCACTTTTCCGAAGTACCCTAATTTGTAACGTTTTCAACAAACGATGCCTGCTAACCTAAGAAGGGGTGTGTCATCTGTTAACCTCTATTCAGTGAGATTGTTTTTCATGTGGGAAGAGGAATAACGGTAAAATTCCTCTCTCTAGTAGTGTTCTTTCCTGAGCGATCCACGACTGCTGCTTCTCAGTCATCTATTATGTTACAACTCATGAAAGTTGGCATGTTCACAAGAAGACAACCGGCACATTTCAGACCTCTTTACGTGGCCACACAGTGAATTGCAATTGTTACATTTCATACATATTTCAATGAATCAGTCCTCATTGTTTGTAGTGTAACTGCCTGTTGATAGTCAGCAACTTCAGATGTACAGAACTATGTCTGCGTGAAGTGGGATAAGGTTTTAACACCCTTTGCACACGAGTCCCGCTCGGGAACAAAACAACAAATCCCTGAGTAGGGAGATTTAGTAGACAGCAGTTTTTACCTGTAGTATTACTTGTTTTTATTCACTTTTCTGCATAGTTCTTCTATGGAAAGTGTTTTTTTTTTTTTTTTTAAATGAGATGCTTAGCAAATATGTAGAAAAAAATGTAAGAAAGAAACAGGTCCTCCTTTGCAGGACACAAAAGCAGCAGGCATCTGAGCTGCATTCTTCATTAAGTCACGTTGGGAATCGGCGCTAGCCAGGAAGAGGAATTTTGCCATTATTCCTCTTCCAGACTTGTAAACAATGTGATGCAGTAGTAATTCACACTTTGGCCAACTCTTTTCAGGTTAGCATTCATACTTTCGTGAAAACCTTGGAAATGTCTGCCCCTTGGAAATGTGGTTGCGATAATACGCAAGTACCAACAATTGTCCTTATTTTTGGGCCTTTGTCCTACTTTGATGTATGGCTTTGTCCAGATTTCTTGCTCTGAGGTTGAGAGGTATGACCAAATGTGTCAGGGCCATCACTGTCAGCCAGAGACATTTCAAATTGTGACATGCTTGTTGTACCCCACTCCCCATGTAGTGACTCTGGATGTGTCCAAGCAAGGTAAGGATCAGTTATGCAGTGTAAATGTGCAAAGTATCCCCCCATCCAAGGTAGGCACAAGTACTACAGTGGCTTTTCATCTGTCCTTGATATTTCAGAATGTTCTGGTTTCTGACACATTTTTATGCTGTTGATTTATGTTTCTTGTTATTCAGAAAATATGTGTTGTTGCATTGCCTGTTGCTCTGTGTTTAAGTAGCAATGCTTTAATGACCATCAGGTAAGCTTGCCTGCGACTGTAAGATGCAAGTACGTTTTAATAAGCATACTGTTAAAGAACTGCCAACACTGAAAGCCTTTCTGTTGTTGCCATGCAGAGAATATTTATATAACTAGATAATGTACAAGCCTTGGGTAGTGAAATGCATATGACAGTATTTGCAATAAAGGACAGGATTACATTATTTTAAGAAGCTCATTACATTTGTTGGAGACTTGTAGTCATCTTTGCAGGCTTTACCTGCAAACTAAAAAGAATGGCAATCTATCATGTGTGGTCCATAACCTGTGCAGTAATCCTTTAAGCAATGTATGCTGAGCTTGTTTCTTGTTTGCTTTTCATTTTTTACTTTGAACATGTTTTTCCCATGAAACAAGTAGATAGTTGTTGTCAGGCAGCAGGTCTTTTTTGGATAAGAAACATTTTTACAAGTGGGGGTATCACAGAGATTGCTACTTTCGGCATGTTACTTGGTACTTTAATAAAGCTGAATATAAATTATAATTAGAACTGCAGTGCAAGGAGAAGTAGTTTGAGTTGAGTGCTGCTTGTTTTTCTTATACTTGATTTTGACTGGCATTCCAGTAATGTATTTAAAAAGTAATTTATTTTTTCATGCCTCACAACCTTTTTGTTTCCATCTAGATATTAAGTAAGCTGTCATGCAGCCAATGCAGTGACATTTGTTTTCTTCTGCATTTCATTTTGTCTTGATTGGACTCTCATAATGATAGTAAGGCTCCCAGGGCAGCGTATTTAATTAAAGTTACAGTTTTTGTGGTTTTGAGCATAGCTCCTCCCCTTTCTAGTTGGCCACACCCATTCCCATTGACCCCACCCATTCAGCTGTCTCCTGCAGCCCCCCTTTGATTTGAAATCACCAGCCGCCACTGGACTACACACTTGGACATTACAGGTAGAGAACATTTCTCTGGGAGATTCTTATTTAAACTGTGAATTATTGATGGCATCTGTTGTGTTTCATGTAATTCCTGGAGAATTTTAAGTAGAAAATGTTTGGTGTACTTGTTTCCATGTTGTACAGTGTAAATAATGTACAGTTTTGTATTACAGGTTTAATTTTTTAAAGGTTGTTAGTTTCACTGCACTCTGTGCATTTATTTTGGTGTGTGTGTGCGGAGGGGGGGGGGGTGTTTATTGTGGTGACTGTCTATTTTTTCCATGACTAGTTGGGTGTCTGGTTTTGCAAAAAATGTACCATGTTCTTATGCTTTGCTCTGCAGGACTTTAGCTCAGCTGAGAGCATGCTGTCATTGTTGAAGGTTTTAGTGTGTCTTAGGCATTTTTTTACTGTTTATTGTGTTTTCATTTTGTGGATAGGTAAAAAGTTTAGAACTAGTTTTCCTGAGGGGTTGTGAAACCTGAGTTCTGATTTCACCTCCCGTACTGTATGTGGTAGTAAGTATGGCCATGTTTTATTGCTTAGATACTGGGTAAGTTTTCCTGCTGGCTCATTTCAAACAGCAGTCCAATTCACACAAAAATATGGCTCCATTAAAACACTGCAGTACAAGCTTACAAGCCTACTGAAGAATGCTACAGGTTAGTGCACACTGTTATGTTTTGAGAGATTATTTAAATTCTCTAGTTATTTACGTCAGCTCTGGGGTATATGTTGTAGGAAGAAATAAGTATAAATGATGTAGTGTATTTTTGTGCCATGTTTTGTGCATAAGTGATAGGTTTACGCCAGATTAACAACCACCAGGGTCTTTACAAGCCTAGCCGTGCAACTAAACCCAGTTTTATCCTCGAGTTCCATGGATGTCTATTTGGTGGAGTACTTCAGTAAAAAGATAGCTAAGGTTTGTATGTGTATGTGTGTGGGGGGGGGGGTAATCTACAAGTGTAGTACCTCGCAGGATGCACAGTAGCAAATCCCGCCCCAAACAGGCCTCCAGGCCGGACTCAGCAGCAGCCGCATGAATATTCATTTGCGGACAGTAGGGGGATATCATTAATACTGAGTACCTGTAGAAATACAAGAAGCTATGCTTATAAAATTACTAAAAGACAGTTATTATTACAGACTTACAGAGCCTGCATAACTCCAACAACACTCTGAATTAAGAAACTCATCACCCATTTGCTATACAAAACTGCAACAAGACTCTGATACCGTCACATTTTAATGGCTGAAAATGTTTCCTGAAGAGGGTAGCAGCACCGTTGCACAGCACTTCTTTAATGCTGAACTGGTCAGCTGGCCTTAAGGCATCCACATCTGTACAGAATCGGGGGGGGGGGCGCAGTGCCCCCACAAGGGGGTGCAGGGGGTTTGTCCCCCCTGAAAAGGGAGGAAAAAGTAAATTTCTATGAGGATGGAGTTCATTGTGTGCATGAATATTTAGCAATTTACATGACGTGACAAGCGAATTAGCATGCCTGTCAGTCTTCCTCGATATCCCCACCCATTTGGTGTGCCAATCACTGACGGCACGCCCAAAGCTGCGCAGAACTAAGTGCGAGGTACTACACTTGGAGATTACCATCGGGGGGATATGTAAGTTGGGGATTAATTTACTTACTATTGACCTCTGTCCATCCGACACATGAGCAAGACTCTGGGAGGGGGGGGGTGCATTTACTGTGTCCCATCCAATCATCAAGGTTTCTTTTGAATAAGGTCTGGGGATGAACTTTACTTCACATAGATGAGGTGCTTATTCCATAGCATAGAGATGGTTTGAGACACACACAAACCGAAAGGGTTGTTTATTGTGGTTTTTGCCTTTGTTGTCCCATGTTTTACATAGGTAAGACAGAAAGGAAGTTAAAAGAACGTATAAGTGAATATGTCAGGGCTATAAGAGATGAAAATGAAATTAATGTCTTAGCAAAACATATAAAAACTTGCCCAGGACATACGTTTAAATTTGTGGTTCTAGATGTCATCAAACAAAATGTGAGAGGTGGAGCCTGGCAGCCAATGTTAGAAAAATCAGAATTGGAATGGCAACTCAGACTCAATTCAAACAACTGGCCAGGACTGAACAATTATATTTCCATTAGTAGCATTTTAAAATTGAAGTCCCTATCCTGATAACATCAAGGAAACACAATAAATAAACAAAAAATAAAAAACAAAAAAATAAAAATTAAAAAATATAAATCAGAGGTGAATTATGCAACATGCTCATGTGACAATTATATACACAATTATATATAAAATCATTAATTTCATCTTAAGATTATAATTCAGGTGGATAAAATTTATTCAATATTTTCATTCATAAATAATTTTACACAAATACTACAAACAAATAACATTTTAAAAAACATTTTAACATTATAAAATTTATATCATATTTATATATAATCATATTTATTACATTTATATTTATATTTACATACATTCATACATTTTATGCATATCTATTTAATGATTAATTTAAACTAATTTAACATGAAAAGTTGATAAAACAACTCAGTCACATATAGTACACACAAATTTTATTGTACTTATTAAATAAATGAACATAAGATTTTGTATAAACCCCATGAATATAAGTAGACATTCAAAAAGAGTGTCATTAAATAATGCTATAAACTCTGTATGTATATATATATATATATATATATATATATATATATATATATATATGTAAGCACATCACCACCATTAAAAAATAAACACACATAAATCTATGTATACACATCACAGTAAGAAAAAACACCCCAGATTTGCGTTTGATATTTGATTATCATTTTACCTTACTTTTTATATCGGTTCATCCATCCTTTTGCTTAGTTTTTATGTAGTTTTATGTATTTCTTACGTATTCACATGTTCTGTGTGTTAAACGAAAGATTTGATTTATTAGGTTATGGTTACTTAGCGTAAGGTTACTTTAGTGTAAGTGCGCAAATCAGTGCATCATTAACTGGCACAAATTAAATAATTAGAATTAATAATGCACTGTTACTTATTTAAGGAACAGGAAATTATGTTTTAACTGTTTTGAAAAAGTTTGGCATGAGCCAAAAGAAAGCACTTATGTGAACTTGTTTTGTTTCAATTAAAAGCTTTGGATTTACGTTGGTGGACAGCATTCATATTTTATTTTATTTATTTATTTATTTATTTATTTATTGCAGTTGGTTTACCAGGATAGTCCATTGGGCATTAAAGAACCCGTTTTCAATGGAGTCCTGGGGAGAAAATCTCCAAAACAAAATATACATTCAACATTTCACAGTGACAATCTAGGTACAGAGAGTTATTAATACTATGTAGGCAGAATAAAAATAAAACTAATCACATATAGAATACAGTCATAACAGTTAATACATTAAGAAGAAACCTACTGGTAATAGAATAAATGTAAACATTAATACTGATTAGCTAACAATCATAGTAGCTATGTAAAGTAGGATATGGTATTGAAGGAGATTAAGTAGAGTTAGTTATGTGGGGTGGGAGCAAGAGCATTCCCACTGTGATGCTAGATGTAAGAAAAGAGACTTTTTGAAGGTAGAGTGGTTAGAGGTGGTGCGGATAGTAGATTTTGATTATTTGACCTTAGAACTCTGTTAGGTAGGTGCTTTTTAAAGGCAGAGGAAAGGGAGGGACAGAGGGAGGGGTTGAGAATAAGCTTATGGGCTAGAGTTAGTTGAGTGTAAGTTAGTTGATTGGTAAGTTCTAGCCATTTTAGTTTATGGATGGCGAAACAGTGGTGAGTGGAGGACTTTTGGCTGGTGGCGAATTTTGCAATTTTGTTATAGCAGGAGGTAAGCTGTTTTTTTAACAAGGACTGAAGATTAGTTAGTAGTGGGGCGCCATAGAGAAGGGATGTGATAAGGAAGGAAGTAGAGAGAGTGATTTTAGTGGCAGATGTGAGGTAGGCGTTCTGTCTATAAAGCATGCCAAGTTTTTGATGAGTTTTTTTGATGTTTATTTGCAGGTGGGAGTTAAATTTATGTAGGTTGTCGATTTGGACCCCAAGTAGTTTGGTCTCTGATACTATTTCAAGAGGTGAGTTGTGTAGACTAGTAATTAAGAATGTACTCATGTCGGGAGGGATGACTTTAGAAGGAGTAAATAATTAGAAGTTATGTACCTACCATAACGTTCCATGTTAGTTGTCTTCTTCTCGCCTTCTTTCTTGCTGGATGGGTTCGGAGCCGAACCTCGGCTCCGACTCGGCCACTCTAAAAGCTCGGGAGCTAGTTCCACCGGCTCGAGGCTCCCCTATATCCCACAATGCTAGGCGGTAACTCCTCAGATCTCGTTTGTAAGCTAGGCCCAGCTAGGAAAGTCCCACAATATGGAAGAAAAGGGATAACCCACCTCTATAGGCTGACTAAAAGGTGTCCTAAACCTGACTGAGGAAATATATATATATATATATATATATATATACACTTATATAGAGGTGGTAGAAAGGATAAAGGTCACAAAACAAACTCCTCTAGGTCTGTCCAGGCTAGGGGGAAGGAGGGTGGGACACAAGAAAGAAGGCGACAAGAAGACAACTAACATGGAACGTTATGGTAGGTACATAACTTCTAAATGTTAAGTTGTCTATCTCGCCTTCATTCTTGCTGGATGGGACCATGTCCCTAGCACCTTGTCCCTGGTGGCCTATCGGAACAGACTCTTGAGTACAGTGGAACCAAAGTTGGCTCGGTCTCTAGAGACTAAGTCCAACTTATAATGGGAAATGAAGGTATGGGGAGAAGCCCAAGTAGCTGCTGCACAAATCGAATCAATAGGCAGTCTGTCTTGGAAAGCTATAGATGTAGCTAAAGCCCTAGTTGAATGAGCTCTAGGTTTGGTTGGCAACTGTTGATGTCTGATCTCATACACAAAGGTAATCAATGAAGTAAGCCATCTAGAAAGAGATACCTTAGAAAATGGAAGGCCCATTTTGCCTTCTACATAGGAAACAAACAGTTGATCAGACTTCCTAAATTGTTTGGTCCTGTCTAAATAGTACCTAAGTTGGCAATGAATGTCTAACCAATGTAATTTTTGTTCCGATCTGTTCGAATAGTTAGGAAAGAACACAGGAAGATCAATGGTTTGATTCAAATTTGCCGGTGAAACTACCTTAGGCAAAAAGGAGGGGTTGGTACGCAAGGACACCCTATCCTTATGAAACAAAAGATAAGGGGATCGACTACACAGAGCTTGAATTTCAGAGACTCTTCTGGCTGAAGTAATAGCTACCAAAAAGAGTGTTTTCCAAGATAGCAATTTCATTGAGCATGAAGCCGCAGGGTCAAAGGGAGGGAGAATGAAGGACGTCAGAACCAAGTTGAGATCCCATAGAGGAGGAGGATCTCTGATAGGTGGTTTGAGGAGAAAAACTCCCTTTAAAAAGGCTTTGCAGAGTTTGTGAGACATAATGGAGAACTCTGAGACTCCAACATGAAAATTAGATATAGCTGCCAATTGAACCTTGATGGTAGAAGGAGATGAACCTGAGTGGAAAAGTTCGGCTAGAAAATCTAGAACTGATTGAATGGAAGCAGTGAAAGGATCTATATCCTTTGAATGCGCCCAATAGGAAAAACGTTTCCACTTACTATGATAAATCTTCCGAGTGGAAGATTTATGAGAGGCTATTAAAATATCTCGAACTGAGTGAGATATTAGAGGAAGCCTGGCTAGAGTTGGAATTGGAGAAACCATGCTGTGAGGTTCAGAGAAGGGAGGGAGCGGTGCAACTGACCTGACTGATGGGTCAAGAGGTCTGGAACTGGGTCCAGATGCCAGGGTTGCTCCAACAGATAACGGTGAAGAAATGGGAACCAAATCTGTCGAGGCCAGTAAGGGGTAATGAGGATCATGGAAGCTTTCTGAGCGATGGCTTTCTGTATTAGTTGAGATATCAGTGGAAAGGGAGGAAAAGCATACAGAAGTCCCCGGGGCCAATCGTGGACTAGAGAGTCTCTGCTGGGATGGCCTGGTTGGGGAAAGAGGGTGAAATAATCGTCGCACTTGCTGTTTTGAGGAGTAGCGAAAAGGTCGCAGCAAGGACGGCCCCACTTTCGAAAGACTTTGTCCAACACTGAATTCTTCAGAGACCACTCGTGAGGCATGAGAATAGCTCTGCTCAATTTGTCCGCAATCACATTGGACTTCCCGGGAATGTGCGTTGCTAACAGAAACCGCTGAGAAGAAATCTCCCATTGCCACAGTCTGAGTGCCTCTCGACATAGGGGGTAGGATCTGGTTCCTCCTTGTTTGTTGATGTACCACACCACAGACATATTGTCTGTCTGAATTGCTATAGTTCCTTTGGGAAGAGAGTGTTGTAGGGCTTGCAACGCTAGAAGCACTGCTCTCATCTCTAGGACATTTATGTGCAAGTGGCGTTCGAAAGGTTGCCATATGCCCTGGACCGTCCTGCCCTGGTAATGCCCCCCCCCCCCACCCGATCAGGGAGGCGTCCGTTGTCAGTGTAGAACCAGAGGGGGAGGAACAATGGGTCTTCCTAGGAAGAGTTGGGGGGATGAGATCCACCAAGAAAGATGATTCCTGCACGATTGTGTTATCGCAATGGAATGGGACATTGGAAGTTGTTGGTACGACCATTGTATGAAGAGCATCCATTGTAAGATTCTCATGTGGAATCTGGCTAAAGGAAGAAGAGGGATAGCAACCACCATTATTTCTAAGACCTTCAGGACCAATCTGACTTTGATTTTGTTGCTTTGCAAGACCAGAGAGACTTGTCTGTCTGCTATTCTCTGCTCTGTGAGTCTGGCTGACATGCTGACTGTGTCTAGATTTGCGCCTATGAAGGTAATAACACGACAAGGCAACAAGACAGATTTTTCGTAATTTATTGAAATGCCTAATGTTTGACATGTGTGAAAGGTACAGTCTCTGGCAAGAAGCAGAAGATGCTTGGTGGGGGCTGTAAGGAGCCAGTCGTTTAAATACGGAAACACTTGGAATCCTTGACGTCTCAGATGAGAGGCGACCACTGCCATGCATTTGGTAAACACTCGGGGGGCTGTAGTGATTCCAAAGGGCAGGGCCCTGAATTGGAAATGACTGGTTCCCAGCCTGAAGCGGAGGAATATCCTGGAGCGTGGGCTAATTGTGATGTGGTAGTATGCATCCTGGAGATCTATAGAGCACATCCAGTTGTCCTGCCCCAAAAGGGGTAGAATGGACTGCAGCGTGACCATCCGAAATTTTGTTTTCTTGACAGACTTGTTCAAGTTGCTGAGATCCAAAATGGGTCTCCAGTCCCCTGTTTTCTTTGGAACCAAAAACAATTTGGAGTAGATTCCGGACCCTTGTTGGTCTGCTGGAACTGGTTGAATGGCTCTTTTTGCAAGCAGCTTTGATATTTCTAGTGCGGCTTGCTCCCTTTGACTGGGTGGAACGTCTGGAAGGGATTTTTTTGATTGCTTTGGAATGCGAAAGAATGGGATTGTATAGCCTTCGGAAAAGATAGACTGTACCCACTTGTCTTGAGTTAGGGATTGCCAGGCTTCTGGGTACAGAGATAATCTTCCCCCAACTGCCTCCGAAGGTGGACAGTCGGGCAACACCTCAGGGATGCTGAAAGGGCTTGTCGGAGAAGGTTTCTCGACTGCCCTGATTCTGCGGGCCCCCTCTGCATCTAGGGCGGCATCTGCCATTATTGTTCCCCCTTCTGCCTCTAGAGGGGAACCAACTCTGTGCGTCAGGCAAGGCTCCTTGAGATCGTTTGCGGAACCACATCTTTCCCCCCTTCTGGCTTTTGGGGTAAGGTCTAGAAGGAGTAGAAAAACGGACTCCCACGGCAGAGAGAGTTTTGCCTTCAGTCTCGCACCTAGTCAGGGTTTCCTTCACTTGAGGACCAAAGAGGGATGATCCATCAAACGGGGAGTTAGTGAAGGACGCTTTGAAAGGGTCCGCAAAACTACATAGCCGCATCCAGGCGTGCCAACGTAAGGCCACACCTGTACCTGCCGCTCTACTCACTCCATCCGCCACATACGAAAGGAGGTGCATGGAGGAGTTAACTATTGAGTTGAGGGTAGCCATCTGAGAGTTCATCCTATCCTGGAAACCCGCAGCTGTTGGATCCTTTAACATTTCACTCGCTTCTTTGATCAAATCTCTCTGGAGACGAGTGAAATGACACAGGTAGTTCAGCGAGAGCATAGAAAAGGTCGCTGATGAGAATATCCACTTCCCGTACCTGTCCATAGTCCTAGACTCCTTGTTAGGAGGATGGACAGGCACTGAAGGATCTGCTAGCTCCTTCTTGGTGGCTGCAGCCACCACCATAGCATCCACAGAGACGCCTTTGGTCAAAAATTCTTTGTCCTTGGGGGCAGTGATAAACTTTGAAGGTCTCCTGGGGGTGGGGTCCACAGTGTCAGGAGCCGTCCAGGCCTTCTTTGCCACCACCTGCATAAGGGGGTCAAAAGGAGGGGACACCCAGGAGGTGGAAGGGCGAGAGCCAAACGCCTCAAGATACACCGATTCATCCTCTGAAGGGTTGAGGGCTGGCCAATTCCCCCTCTGTTTTAAGATCTCGAGGATGTCTGCAAAAGAGACATCTTCAGAGGGGGAACGAGGGGAACCTTCAGAATCCTCTAAATTGGTGTCGTAGGTGACAGACTCAGGGGAGTCGATGTGCTTCCTCTTGCACTGCCTCTTCCTAAGAGGCTCTCCTACCGGGTCAGGAGAGGGCTCGGAAGAGGAGGAGATCCCCACTGGGGATACTTGAGGAGCTGGCTCTCTGCGATCTGGGATGAGGGAGTGAGCAGAAATCACCGGAGGCACGGTGGAGGGAGGGGCAGATGGAGCCGACTGTGGGGTTGAACCAGGTTCTAACATGCTCCTCATGACCTCGAAGGCACCCCTGTCAGGCAGAGCCGGAGGTCTCCGCTCCGAAAAGCTGAAAACCTCCCCCGGCACCGACAGTGATGGCTCCGAGGCCGATGTCGGAGCCGAACTCACCAGCGCCGAAGCACCGAGAGAGAGCGGGGTCGGACAAGGGTCCAATGCCACTCACCCCCTCAGAGCAGACGAGGGAAATCCGGCGCCGAGATTCCTCCAAGGAAGAAATCGGAGCAGACGATGGTACCGAAGACAATGGTATTGGTTCCGATGCAGCCACAGTCTCGGGTCCGAGCCGCCGCGGCTCCGAACTCAAAGGAGTCGGAGGAGGAATATTCTGAGTGATAGGATTAGCCATCGACTGTTGAGTCAGGCTTTGAAGCATCTGGGCCAGTGCCTCGGACTTAAGAAGTCGACTCACTACCCTCTGAAGGTCATGATCAGAAAGTCTCGACAACCTAGAGGAGTGAGATCTATGGCTCCGTTCAGACAGCAATGGAGATGCTGGAGCCGAATGAATGAAGCCGACAGATGGTGACCGGGACCTTTTTCTGGAGGTCGGTTCCGACAATCTGATCGGAGCCGACTCACCAGTGTCTGCCTCGGCTCCGGCCGGAGCCGAGGAAATAGCAGGTACATGAGTTCAAGAATCATCGTTCGAACAGCCTTTGAAGCCCCAGAAGACGACTCAGATACCGGAGCCGATGGTCTGGTAGGCTTTGAGGGTTTCCCCGAAGACTGAGTCGGGGGACCCTCAGGCTTCAATAAGCCCCTTAGAATGAGCTTATTTTTACGCTCCTGCAGGACTCTAGGGCTGAAGCCATGGCAAACAGCACGTGAGTCCTGCAGGTGCAAAGGTCCCAGGCAGTACACACAAGAAGTGTGACCGTCTGTCAGAGACATCTTCTGACAGCACGAGTCACACTTCTTAAAGCCTGAGACCTTTGAATCCTTAGACATGTCTAAAGAAGAAAAAGTGTAACCACACAATCACACACACACACCGATTACACTTATTAGAAATTAAATTAAATTTAAATTTAAATTAAAAGTAATTTAGAAAATTAAATCCCTATAAACACAGTCACTCCAACTACTAGGAAGGGAGGGACTGGGCCTAAGGCCCAAGTGAAGAACTCTAGTGAGTTTTAGGGAAAAAAAAGGGAAATTTTTGACTGGGAAAGGAAGGAAACTACTCACTGTGTAAAACTATGAAGAAGACTAACTTAAAAGGGGAAATTATCTAAGAAATTAACTAGTTTTTTTAAACTAACCTGACGAGCCGGTTGAAACGCACCTCGATCGCTATAGTGGCAAACGAGATCTGAGGAGTTACCGCCTAGCATTGTGGGATATAGGGGAGCCTCGAGCCGGTGGAACTAGCTCTCGAGCTTTTAGAGTGGCCGAGTCAGAGCCGAGGTTCGGCTCCGAACCCATCCAGCAAGAATGAAGGCGAGATAGACAACTTAACATCATAAGTTTGGTCTTGGTAGCATTGAGAGCTAGATGATTACTTAGCATCCATTGCTCTGTGGAAGAGAAAGCATCTTGAGTAAGTTTTTGTAGTGTAGTGATAGAAGAGGCAGAACAAATGATAGCTGAATCATCCGCATATTGGATGATGCTAGAGAATGGAAGTGATTTGTGGAAGTCGTTTATAAAAATATTGAAGAGAAGAGGACCCAGTATGGAGCCTTGTGTAACTCCTGTAGGGGTACTAATTAAAGAGGAGGTAGCTTTTTTCCATTTTACAGCTTGATTTCTGTTAGATAGGTAACTACAGAACCAGTTCAAAGAGGAGGAAGATAGGTGAAGTTTGGAGAGTTTAGTTAAGAGCAGGCTATGAGAGATAGTATCGAAGGCTTTGGAGAGGTCAAGAAGCAAGGTAGAAACAATTTGTCCAGAGTCACGGGCTTTATTTACAATTTCAAGGAAGGAGAGGAGGGCAGTCATGGTGCTATGATTAGGTCTGAAACCGTGCTGTGTGGGAGTAATAAGATGGTTGTCTAGGAGGTGAGGAAGGAGTTGAAGTTGGACACATTTTCTAGGAGTTTAGAAATGGGGGACAGGATGGCTATGGGATGGAAATTAGTAATGTTATTATTGTTACCACCTTTGTGTAGAGGTATAATGAAGGCTTGTTTCCAGATTTGGGGAACTGTGTATTCTTGTAGGGAGCGGTTAATTAAGATGCTAATGGGGTAGGCAAGAGTTTCAGCAGCTATACTGAGAAAGTAAGAAGGGATATTGTCAGGAGCATTGGTGCATGGTTTCAATTTCTGAAGGAGTTTCTTAATAGTAGATGTAGGTATGGGATTTAATGTGAAGAGGGTGCAGTCAGGAGGGGGGGGATTTTGGGGTGGTGGTGATGAGGATAGAGTTTGTGTAGAAGAGGGGGTAGAGGCGTTAGTCAGTGGGGGGTAGGGTATAAAGTAGAGAAAGTGGGGGTGGATGAGGGGGTATTGGATAGTAGAGAGGTGTTGGAGAATGAGGAGGTCAATTTGGAGATGGAGTCAATAAAGAAAGAATTAAATTGGGTGGCTAAATCATGTTCTGGAGCATTTGGGTCTGGGGTAGGAGTATCTGGTTTGCTGGGGTGGAGGAGAGTAGAGATCCCTTTCCAGAATTTTTGAGGGTTATTTATATTTTGGTTTTGGAGTGTAGAGAAGTACTTTTGATGATCAGAAGTAATCAGTTTCTTTACTTTATTTCGGAGCATTTTATATTCGTTAAGGAGTGGTGCTGTCTTACGTTTTTGGTAGCGTGCCCAGACTTTGTCTCTCTGTCTCATGATAGCAAGAGTAGTTTTGGAGAGCCATGGGGCTGATTTAGTTTTTATTCTTTTTGTCCGTAAGGGAGCTTGGGAGTCTAGTAATTTTAAGAATGTTGAGTTGAAGTATGAGACTGCATTGTCAAGAGGTAGTGTTTTTAAACAATTCCAATTAATTGCTTGTAATGAGTTTGAAAAGGTTATTGGGTCAAAGTTTTTTTGGTCACGGATTGTAATATAGTTATGGGTTTGTTGAAGGATAGTGGGAAGCCGGTGGGTAAAGGTGGGTATGTGGTCACCAAGTGGGTCGGGAAGAGTGCCACTGTTGGTGAAATAGTGAGGATGGGAGACTAGAATCCAATCCAATCTACATACATTTTGGGTGAAATTTACCTCTAAGACACCGGTCTTATCGTGCACTTGGTTTTACATTGGTTTGAGACACATAGTAGGCTCTTCAGTATGCTCTGTTTATGTCACAGGCAAAGTTCAGCTCTTTTGATCTACTGCTTCTGGTGCTGTTTGTTTTGCAAATGTGCAAGAGATCTGTTACAGCTGGATCTGAGACTGCCCTACATGCCAGGCATAGATCACCTCTCTGTAACCTGTAGGAGACAGAGTACAGATGTAGACCTTAAGGTGATCTGTGTAGGACAGGTACTTGGGTATTCATACCCTGGATTATCCTGGTGAGAAACCTTTGAGGGCATTCCAACTGCTGCAAGTGTCTGGTTAGGAACATGCCATAGGGGGCACTGTACTCAATAACGGATCTGATAAGGGCTGAGTATAGTGGTACTGTAACTTCCCTGGACTTGGATGCCATACCTTTGCTTATGAGTTGGGTGACAAAGAATGATTTTCTTACTATCTTGTCTACGTGTTGGGCAAAGGACAGATTATTGTCTATATATATTCCCAGATGCTTAGCTATTGAGTCAACTATTAGAGGTGTTTTATGTATGGTTCATAGATTCACAGGTATTTACTAGGCTAATGACCACAAGTGCCCTTTTAAGCCTAGCCATGCATCCCAAATCTCTGGCAAGTTCTACAGCCTTGATAAGTGTAAGCAGGGAGATGAAACATTTACAAGCAGGGGCCTGGGAGATGAACCATTTAGAGATTGCCTGTGCCCACAGGCGCCAAACCAGGGCTGAAATTCCTGTTCCCCATCCAGCTGTCCAAGTTATACATGAATTGGGTTAGGGAGGAACTCTGCTTCACATGGATGGGATACTTGTTCCGGAGACGGGGTAGTCTCTGGGATATATATCTACCTCTCCAGCTGGTCCTATTTATATCACAGCCAAGGTTTTAAATCTTTAGAATGGGTAATTCTGGTGCTATTTGTTTTGTGGCTATGCAGAAGATCCATCAGAATGGGGTCTGACAGTGCCCTGTATGCCAGGCATAGATCTCCCCTCAACAGCCTGTAGGTGGCAGAATACAGGGATCTGACCTTGAGGTGGTCTGCATAGGACATTTTACTTATACCCTGTATTCTTTTAGTGAGAAACCTTCTGGACATTCCATTTGTTGGATGTGCCTGGTTAGGTACATACCAAAGGGGGATTGTATTCAATGATATGTCTGATGAATGCTGAATACAGTGGAACAATGACTTCCTTGGACCTAGAAGCCATACTTTATTTATAAGTTATGCAATATGGAATGGTTTCCTCAAAACTGTAGACATGTGATGGACAAGGGCTTTGAATACTGTCTGTGTGTGTCACTGAATCGATGACTACAGGGTCATCTCTAAGGAGTGTGTTGTTAATATGATAGTTACCAGGGGTGGATGACTTCCTGAAGGATACTATTTTGCATTTCTTAGCACCAGCTGTTTGTCTGTGTCAGTCCTTCCTGAAGAACATTTGTGTCATTGTGAGATTCAATAACAGTTCCTAATTTCCAGTCATCTGCAAATTTAGTCAGCCAGAGATCACTGACATTGGCCTTTACTTCAGAGAAGTGAATGCCAAAAAGGAGTGGTCTAAGGACTGATCCTTGAGGGACTCCTCTTGTGACTGGCCTCTTTGCAGAGGTGGACTCCCCAATTTTAACTTCCCAGGTCCTGTCTGTGAGCCAGTTGGCTATCCACCTGGTGACATACGGGTTTGTACCTAACCTCTTGAGTTTGTCGACAATGCCTGTATGGTGTACTGTGTCAAATGCTATGGCCAGGTCAAGGTAGGCAGTGTGAACCATTTTGTCCTTATCCATTGATTTGGTGACTTTCTCAATGGACTCCACCAGGCTGAGAAGGCATGACTTCCCCTTGATGCAATTAAACTGGGTTGGGTACAGTGTCTGGAGGTCTACCATATCATTATCGATCATTTCTATGATAGTTCTTACAATGGCTTTGCATACAAGACTTATGGGTCTGTAGTTTCCAGGGTCTGTAGATGGCCAGTCTTTGTGCAGTGGGATGACTCTCCATTCTTGAGGCATGAAGCCTGTTTGGAGGCTACAATTAAATAGCAATTCCAGACAGACTGATAGTCATGTTTCATGCTATTTAGAAGGTACCATGGGATACTGTCTGGGCCAACTGATGCAGTGTTCTTGGCCACAGAGAGCGCAATAAGGACCTGTTACCTAGTGATAGCAGGGGGTTATATTTGATGGTATTTCCTGAGGGAAAATTGAGGGGGGGGGGGTAAAGTTGAAGCAGAATTTGTCAGCCAGTAGGTTTGATATATCTTCTGGCTCAGTATAGGTGGCTCCATTTATAATGAGCTCTGCACATCACTGCATGCTGCCTTTGAGGTTGCGAACATTGCTAAAGAATGACTTGTGGTTGCCCTTGGCCTAGAAGGCCAACTTTACCTAAAATTTTCTTTGGTAGACTTTATTTGTCCTGTGAGTTTGTTTAGTTTGAGAATGCTTTTATCCTGGTGGGTGCTGCACCTCCTAATTTTTGCCATGATTTTCTTCTTTCTGTTATACATCCTATTGATTTTGCGATTCCACCAAGGTGGTTTGTTTTTTGAGTTAGTTCTGTACTTCTTCCTGCCAGGTACAGTTGCCTGTATGCAGCTATTAATATACTTGTATAGGATATCTATGAACAGTTCTACATAGGCAGTAGTGTTTTCAGGGTTTATGGGGTTTCAAAGTAGCGTTTATATTATGTTATCGAACATTTACAACTTCGAATATCATATGGTCGTCACCATATGATCGAACTCGTAAATGCTCTAAAATGTAATAAAAAACAAAAAGAAAACACAAAAATTAACTCCCGAACGTCTTAAGCAGGGGGCAAGCCCCCTGCACCCCCCATGTGGTGGGCTGTGACCCCCACACCCCCACTACTTAAATATACCAACTCCAAGATCGCACTACAGTGCAGAAAAGGGAAATCTTCCCATTCTGCACTGTAATGGAGATCTTCATTGGCATGCTCGCACATTGAAAAATTAGAACATATGGTACCGACCATATGACGTTTGATTTTTTCGCTGTGCAATAACATGATATACACCCGCAGATTATGCTAGGTTATCACTTAATAGCAGGAAGTTAGCCTTAGAGTAGTGCTTGAATATTCCAGAGTAAGTTGGGGGTCCAGGTTTTCTTTTTACTTCAAAAGACTGACTTTAACAGAGAAGACATTACAATAGGGGGTGTGCAGAGTGCTCCCATATTCCTGAGGACCAGATCTAGTATGGTTGCACCCCTGTTTGGTTTACTCACAGTATGGTCCAGGGAGCTTGTGTTCACAAAATCCTGGAATCTCTGTGCTTGTACATTTGGAGTTCATAGGTAGGTTCTAGACTATCGGCCCAAGGGCCTAAGTAAGCCTAGCCAACAAGGTTCCCTGGCTTACACCACCCAAGAAAGTTATTTTCCTGCGCCCTTTTTGAGCAGAGCCACAGAAGTGATCCCCAGGGTGTATTTCCTATTTCCCATCCACTTATCAAGATTTTTCTTGAAGAGTGCTAATGAGGAACTTTGCTTGACATAGATGGGTAAGCTTGTTCCAGAGTATGGGAAGTCTCTGGGACAGGAATCTGTCCCTCCAGCATGTCCTGTTTATTGTGGTGACAAGGTTTAGGTCCCTATAGCATGTAACTCGATGGGATTGAGATTTCTTTAGTTGTAGCTTGTCCAACAGCTCTGGGTTTGACATAGCTTTACATGTTAGGTGAAGACCACCTCGGAGGAGGCGATTTGCTATGGAGTTAAGCTGGAGTTTTTTGAGACGGTCAGTGTAGGGCATCTGTTTGAGGCCAGTAATCCTCTTTGTGAGGTACTTCTGTGGCCTTTCCAGCTGTTGCAGATGTCTTGTGAGGTACATTTCAAAAGGGGCGTTGTACTCAATAAAGGGTCTAATGAGTGTCGAGTACAGGAGAACAATTACCTCTTTTTTCCTGGATGAGAACGATGAGGTGTGCCATGTAGAAGGACTTCCTGACTACTGTGGTGATGAGACTATCAAAGGAGAGACTACAGTCCACCTGGGTCCCAAGGTCTCTTTATCAAGCATTCAGTGTTAAGTAGATTGCTGCCTATGTGGTAGTTCATGGGTACAGAGTTTTTACCAAAGGGGATGACAATGCACTTTCTGGCACTGAGCTTGAGGCCATGGCTCTGACACCAGGCATCTGTCTCAGCGAGGTCCTTCTGTAGGATGTCCACATCATTTGTGGACTTGACTATGGCTCCTAGTTTGCAATCATCTGCGAACTTAGTTAGCCAGACACCTTCTGTGTTGGCCTGTACTTCACAAAAGCAGATACCAAACAGGAGAGGTCCCAGGAATGAACCCTGTGGTACTCCACTTGTCACTGGTTTGAGGTCAGATGTGGAGTCTGCAACTTTTACAGTGTGGGTTCTGTCACTGAGCCAGCTGGCAACCCATCTTGTGACGTAGGAATTTATACCTATTTTAGTGAGGTTAGCTAGAATTCCAGAATGGGGATGGTGTGAAAAGCCTTGGCGAGGCCAAGATAGGCTGTGTGAACCACCTTACCCTCATCTACAGCTTTGGTGACTGCCTCAAAGAAGTTGATCAGGTTCATGAGGCATGATCTGCCTTTCACAAACCCGAACTGGGTGGGGTCCAGAGCTTGCAGGTTACCAATGTCTTTGTTTATAAGTTCCATGATGGTACATTCCATGGCCAGGCTCGTCAGGCTAATAGGGTGATAGTTCCCGGGATCAGTGGTGGCTCCCCATTTGTGTAGAGGGATAACTGTTGCTGTAAGCCATTCAGTGGGCACAAAGGTTCATAGGTTCATACTAAGCTAACTGCCCTTGCAAGCCATTTTAAGCCTGGCCAATTATTCCTTGTGAGAATCAAACCCTGCACCTTATGTTTGTAAGGCAAACACCTTAACCATTAGGCCACCCTCCCAAGCCTGATGTGAGACTATGACTCAACATGGTGCTTCGTGGGGGAGCCAGTTCATTCTGAAGTTCGTGTAAAACATAGCCTGGGATGTTGTCTGGTCCCATGGATGCTGTGTTTTTGGCTTTAGAGAGTGCAGCTTTTACCTGCATAGTTGTGATTACAGGGACTCTGCAGTCTTCCTGTCATATAGGATTCCCAGTTAATAGTGGGGTAATAAAAGTCACCCATGAATATGGTATTGGGTTGAATGGTGAGTGAATCCAATAAGTTTAAATACATGGTATCAGTTTCTGGGGCCATAGAGGAGGACCTATAGTTTGCAGGGAAGTGGTATTGGATTTTGCTTATGTTCATTTGAAATAGGGAAGTGGCTCAAGTGCATTGTCCTGTTTGACCAGCCTTGAGGTATACTTATTTTTGATGAAAATCGAGACACTACCACCAACTGGTCTAAATGTTTGGAAGGCATTATAACCTTGCACTGTTGATGTGCTCTCTGCGGCTTTAAACCATGTTTGAGTGATCACATAGATATCAGCAATCTCTAGGAAGGGGAGAGCTTCTAGGGAGTGGAATTTTTTGTTTAGACTCTAGCAATGAGCAGTAATACCTTTAGATTTTTTTAGTTTTGATTTCCTATATGTTGGAAGTACTTTCAGTATGGCATTGCCTAAAAAGGCACTATGAGGAAGTCAATGTTTTAGCTAATATTAGAAAGCCTAGAGGGGGAGGTGCAAACCAACCTTAAAGCAGTGTGGTCTGTTGACCATCCCCTTCCATGCTGACAAATATTGCACTCCCTTAGAATGACACCAAAAACTAAGACAGTTATTAAAGCTATTCATCTTTTGTTTGTATTGTGGCATCATCCTTGGAAAGGGTAAAATGATGCTAAATGTTAGGCTTATACCAGCCTGAGACACATATTCCAAGAGATCTATGACGTCTCTCTTCATATAGTCAAGGGAGGTATGTGTCAGATCATTTACACCCACATGGACTATGACTCAGTCATACTGGTAATTGTGGTCCAGTGACCTGAGTGTGCACATAATGTTGTGGATCCTAGCCCCTGATAAGCAACTGACTGCGACTTTCTCCTTACTCAGCCTAGTGAGAGCCACATCACTGTGTCTCACGATGGAGTCTCCAATGACCAGAATGTTGGCTTCTGTGGTGGCTTGCCTCATGGACTTTTAAGAAGTAGAGCCTTCGTGAGATGGCTGTATGTGTTGATGTGGCTGCTGTTTTGAAAGAGTGCATTCGGGGCTGCTGAGGGCATTTATGTGTACTTCATCTAGGAGGTCTTTGGGGTTTAGGAAGGTTACATTTAAGTGCCTCAGCATATGTGGATCTATATGTGTGTTTTGGATTGTGTGTGATGGGTGCAGCGGGTGTACGACTGACAACCTTATTGACATTAGGGGCACTTTTATGTGAGAGATTTGCCTCCTTTGACATTGTGTAAATACATTTCTCACATACTATATCAGTTTGAGAATTAAGTGGTTGTCAGGAAACATGAAGCAATTTTTCTATATTACTTCAGGATGCCCATATACACCAAGCTGGTATGGAGATAGTGGGAAAGTTTATATCCATGGGAACAGACCCGTTTTATTGATTTGACAGTTGGAGTGAGAATATAAAGCAATGTCAGGAGTATCAGGTCTGCAGCTCTGAGGACACTGCTTGTCACTTCAAACTAGTTGTCCTGTGTGGAACTAGATATTGGTGAAATTTCAGTTGTGCTTTTACAGGATAAATGTCACCTAAGCTGCCTGTGTCTATACAGGGCACTGCCAAACAGTTGAGGGGAAACTAATAAGGCGATCCTGAAAATTTAAGGATGAAGTATTTAGACAGATATTCTAAAGTTAGAAACAAATTAAGCAGTATGTACTGAAAACAAAGACTTAGCTTGTCAAGAATGATGAAAAGAGGGGTGTCACCTGAATGGCTACTACCTGACAACTACTAGTGTTGGTCTCACTACAGCTTCACTCTGCTGGGATGTGATGCTCATTTGGTTCTTCTCTCACAAGAAGCAAAAAATTAGCACCAATCCCAAAATGAGAAGCAGGCCACATCCTGTTTGGTAATCCACAATCTTGTCCCAGACAATGCAAGAGTCTGTAAGTTTGTTGTAGCCTTTTTCTGGTAGATGCCTTGAATAGCAGCCAGACCAATCAGGAATGTCAAGCACAGACACTCACTGCCCAACCAGAAATAACAATGAATCAATGCAATCTGTGCCTTCTCTCACCGGGAGAAGAATATAAGCACAAATTCCAAGCTGTCACCTATGAAGCAGTTATTAGACTTTTTGGTGATCAGCAGTCTCCAGGAAATAAATGTCTCTGTGCTCCTTCTCTCACTAGGAGAACAGGAGAAAACAGAAGCACTAATCCCAAGATGGCTGTTGAGAGGCAGAATGTGAGTTCTCCAGTAATTAGTGGTCATGCAATAGATGTTGCAGATTTTAAACATAAGACAGAAAAAGATGGTTAACATCCTGAGCACTGCAGTGTGCACTAAGCAGTTAGATATGAAGGAGAAGGTAAATAAGCTAAGTGGAGAGCCACTAACATTAAAAGAGCAAAATAGACTGAAAGGGGGTGGGCACATTTTATTCTGGTTCTATGGAAAACAGTGGGATGGCCAATAATTGGAAATAGTTGAAGGCGAGTGATTTCACAAAATGATAATTTTTGTGCTTACTAAGAACAGACAATGAAAGGGGAGCGGGAAGTAGACGTGGTCAAATTAATGTAAGGGGCAGGCAACTATAAAGACAGTTGAGTTAAACAACACAACAGCACTGGGGTGTGAGGGTGGATACAATTTCTGTGCGACTCAAAACAGACAACTGTGGTCTCTTTCTTAGTTTTCATGTGCAACTAGAAGCAGAATGCAAGTAAAACTCAGTGTAAAGAAAACAAATCACAGCATACAAAACAGAGGGAGGCAATAAAGTAATACAAAATACAAGACAGCAAAATCAAGCTAACCTTTCCCACACAGCAAGTTGTAGCAGAGTCTGGGTGAGCTTTTTCCAGTAAAGTATGGAGTTAGGTGGACAATTTCCCAGATGCAGTATAGGGCATTTCTTCATGTTGCTTTAATCCATGGCTTTGGCACTAGTTTGTCATTATATTTACCTTTACTGACAGTGGCTGTAAGAGTTAGAAGAGCAGTGTTATTGCAGGAGGTATGGAAACCATGTTGTGGGAGGGACAGGAGTTTTTCCTGCAGGAAATAGTTTAGCAATTGTTTGTGCATATTTTTTAGTGTGGGTCCAGCCAAATGGTAAAAGTCTTGACCTTATAGACCTTGGGTTACTGGTTAAGCTTAAAATGGACCTTCAGGCCAATTAGCCTACTATTCTCCTATGAGCATGAGATTACTATAGGTCTAAAGTTAGCGATGTCTGCTGAATTTCCTCTTTTGTGTAGAAAGATAATTTGTGATTTTTTTTTCCAGAGAGAGAGGAAACGTGGGATTCCTAGACTCATCTATTTATAAGGCTTAAGACAGGATGGGCAATGCTACTGATTGCTATTTTAAGATACTTACTTGGAAGGTGATCAGCTAAAGCTGAGCATGGTTTGAGTTTAAGAGTTGTTTTATATAGGATGAGGGGACAGGTTTGAAGGTGAAAGTGGATGTAGTGATATGTGGCTGCTGGGCAGAGGAGGGATTAGATGTAAGAATCCTCAGTTAGGGACACAATAATGGCTATGAAGTAAGAGTTGAATTCTATTGCAGTTTGAGAGGTGAGTTATTGAAAGAGTTTTTAGGTTTGAATTTTTGGTCAGGATGTCAGATTTCTTTAATGGTTGACCCAATTTTTTTTTTTTTTTTTTTTTTTTTTTTAGAGTTGTGCTATTGTTCTGAATGTTGTAGTATAATTTTGTTTGCTTGCTTTTTTAGTACAGATGTGTAGCATTCTGAAGTTTTCAAGATATTATGATGTTTTATATTTTTGCCATTCTTTCCACTTTTTTCTTTATCGTGCATTAGCGTTCTGTTTCAATAGCCAAACTGCAAAATTTGCTTTTAATCTCTTCCTTCTAGGGTACAACATACCATTTAGATGGATGCAAGGTGTGTGGTTTAATTTCTTCAAATCTTTTGGGTTTTTAATACCATTAAGGGAATGGACCCCATTCCTAAGTCAGAGTATGATACAATCTTTGATGTTAGCCAAAACTGCTCTTCGCAGCACCCGCGATAGGCCCAAAATTGACATTCAATTCATAATGAATTACATGTATTAGTAGCATTTCTAAATATGACTGTAGATTCTTTTTAGACCCACTGCTCCTGTTACTACCACTACTGCACCTGTCTGGGTATTTCCCTCCACATTGCTCTCATTTCTGCTTTGCAAATCTTGATATGTTGTGATTTTGTGTCTTGCTGTATGTGAGACACTGTAATCACAATGTGTAGCAATTTCAATGATGAATGCTATTTTTGTCTTTTTTTTCATGAACTACTATATTTGTTTTTCTCATCTATTTTTTTGGACCGTTGGTAATGGATGATCCCCCATATGATGTACATTTCATCATTCTCTATAATGCTTTGTGGTTCAAGTTTCCATGTTTCTCAGCCATTTCTATATTGTAGTGAGTGCATAATCCCAGCACAACAATCTTTCCACAATATTGTGCCTTTCATCGTATGGGCTTTCTGCCATGAGTGTATCGCACCCAGCAACAAGATGTGCAACTACTTCATATTCTTTTTTACAGAACTTTCATTTGTCTGCATCTCTCTCATGTTCAATTGACTTTGTAAATCAGCACGCATGTAGTCCACTATCCAGGGCTGCAATTAACCTTTAATTTTTCGGTTTCAACTCATCTGTCCTTAACCATTCCTGTGTGAAATCTTGATCATCATGAGGTTATTTTTCCAGGAGATCTCGATACTTGCCACTATAGTTATGGCTTTTACACATTACTTTCCTTCTCATCTGATCCTTCTCTTTACATTTTTTTTTTGCACATTCAATGGTCTGATTTTTTTGTCTACTTCTGGTTTGATTTCCATTCCTGCTTGCCAGCTGAATGCTTCTGATAAATTAACCAGAAAGGTCATCTTAGACTTCCTCTCCTCATGTTTTTAAATCTTTCACTATGTTTGGATCTGATGAAGTCAGCAGATATATATGCAATCCAAAGACTGTAGCTCTGTACATGTAATCAAATTAGAGAAAGCCCATACCTCCTTCACAGCAAGGGATATTATACTCTTGGTATACACAAATTTTTATATATCATTTGATAACATGAAGCATTTTTATTGCTTTTCCGTTCAACTGATCTAGTATGTTTTAGGACCAGTCAATCATACCATAACTGTAAGTTAAAACGTGAAGAGCAAATTGATTTATAGCTTGGACTTTATTCGTAGATGTCAGGGATGTTTACAATATTAGTTTTCGTCTTCTTAAGTATTCCCTACTGGGTTTTATTTTCATTTGTTCATCCTTTATCAATGATCCTAAAGCAATTCCCAAATATTTATACACTCCTTTCTGCTCAAGTTTCATATTATCACATTCCTGTCCAAGATTGATATTTTCTTGGTACTGAAACTTTCTTGCTTTAAACATTGCCTTTGGACATTTTTCAATACCAATTATCATTTTTATATCACTTGCAAATGTTTAACCAATTGCTGTTGTGCTTTCAACTTCTCATCTGATGAAATATATAATTTTAAGTTATTCACAAAAAGTATATGAGACATCTTTAAGCATGCTTGTTTTCTGCGAGCTAAATCATAACCAAGACCTAATTTGCTTAATTAAACATCTTAATGGATTAAGTGTGCGACAAAACAGCAGTGGTAACAAGGAATCACACTGGAATATCTCCTTTGAATTTTTATCCTTGGGATAATTTCCCTTTTGTCATGATTGAAAAGTGTTTTGCCACTGTTTCATGGTCACTGCAATGCAACTGGTCAATGTAGGATGCATTACTAATCTGTAAGCACTGCTTTAACTATGAATGTGGGATGCTGTCAAATGCATTTTTGTAATCTAGCCACGTCATACTTAGAGTCTTGTGCTTTTTACAATTCTCCATTATTACTATCATTTGTTCCATAGAGCTTTGTTTTGTTAACCTTTTGTTGTATTTCCATGATTGAGTTTTCTTCTAAATTACTATAAACTCTGTTGGCATCAATTCCAGTATATACTTTGTACATCATCGGAAAGGCAAACTATTGGTCTATAGTTTTTAGGAAGGTTTGCAGATTCACTCTTAAGAAGTATAATTTTTCCTGTTAACCAGGTTGGTATATGTGTTCAGGATGCACATAGTTGCACTTACTGAAGGCTATATCTTCATGTAAAGATGTTAGTACGTTTAGCCAGAAGTTGGGTACTGCATCCGGGCCTGTGATTTTCCAATTAAGAACTTTTCTTAATTCCATTTCATTTTCTCTGGCTATTCCTTCAACTCATCTCATTCTGTGCATTTGAACTTCATACTATTTCTATAATCTTCTAATAGTGACATTTCTTGTCTCAACTGCTTTGTAATTTTCTCCATTTGGTAGTTTGATGATGGCATTTTATTTTTTTCCCTTCATTTCCCTTATTGCTCTGCATTTTTCTGGTAAGACTTTATCTGTTATTAATTTAGTTGTACAGTAACATGTCCTATTTACTTCTGCTATATCCCATGAATTTCTGTTCATACACTTGATTATTGTCCATCTGTTTTATCACACATCTAACATTTTGGGTCTTATTTACTTTCTCTATTTTTTTAATGGATCTTAAGTCTATCCATCTTCATTAAATGTAGTAATTCTTCCCTTAGATCATTTTCTTCTAAACTGAGGGTACATTCTTTGCTGTCTGTTTCCTGTCATTTGCATACAAAGTAGCTGTCATTTGTATGTTGACATTAATTTCCTTGGCATTACTTGGTCATTTGCAGAGGATGCTTATAACATACTATTTCTCAGATGTGGTCATTAGCATACTATGTGTATTAGCCTATTTCTGTAGAGTGCAAATGATCTATCTGTGCTTGTGGTAATGTGGCAGCTTTATTGTGGAAGCACAGTAATTATTTATTTATTTCGTTATTTACTTACTTACCTACATACTGGCATTTAATTACCAGGAAAGTCCGACTAGGTAGAAGCATGTTTTCAGTGGAGACACGGAGAAAAGCTCCAAATTATTACAAAACATTTTAAGAACAATAATTTTACAATCTTCAGAAATAAAAAAATATGTAGTTTAAATAATTATAACATATTTGACATAATAAAAATAAGATTAGTTAAGAATCCATACAAGATATATGACAGTTTGTACAGAAACTAAAGGTAAGTTAGTGTAAAGCAAATATGAACTACAATATGAAGTGAGTGAAACACAGGGTTATGGTAGATTTAGAGAGAAAGTCAGAGAAGAGAATTAGACAGCAGTAAGGAAATAAGTGAAGATGGGAGAATAAGGAAGTATAAGGAATGAAAATACACTTGTTCACATTTAGGGACATAATTTATCATGTTTTTAGCAAGAACAGAGCCAGACTTTAGCTAGGAAGTCTTTCAGAGTGGTTTTGAAAGATGGGGGGATGGTATAGACCTGATGGATACAGGTAAGGAGTTCCAGCCTTAGCAACCTTGCATGAGTATAGGCAGTGCCCAGCATATTTGATTTATAGACAGACAGGAGTTATTAATCACTGGATCAGACAGACTGACTGAGAACATAGTTGTGTTGAATGTTTTTAGTGCTGGACAGGCAGATGGGTGCTGGATGATGTTATAGGTGGTAAGAAGTCGTGTATATGTTGCTGTGCCAGTTCTAACCAATTTAGGCTTTTCAGTGCTATACAATGATGGATTCCGAAAGGGGTATGTGCTGCAAATTTAGCAATTTTGTTACAGCACTATTCAAGTTTCAATTTTTCTGAAGGTTGGAGGTTAGTGTTGACAGGAGTGCCACAAAAAAGAATGGGGAGGAGATAAGTAGTGGCAAGTGTAGTTTTAGTTGCATCAATGTGAATTTTTTTGGCTCTGTAAAGCATCCCCAGTTTTTGATGAGTTTACCTTCTGCGGTAGCGTTGTCGCCTCACAGTTAGACGTTGCCCGTTCGATTCTCAGTTAAAGCGTCTACTGTATGACGACATGTGTGAATGGGCGTTCCTTCGTTGAAGGTTGTGCGTTAGGCCCGGCAAGCCAGCATATAAAACTCTACTGCCAATCATTAGCGGACCGGAGTTCCGCTGTGGCGACCCCTAACCGGGAAAAGCCGAAAGACACACACACACACCTTATGGAATTTTGTATATGCAGGTCTAATGTAAGATTATCATCCACTATTCAACCCTAATAGTTTGCTATGAGAAGTTACTTCAATGGTTTACTATCAAGAGAGAGGACTTTGAATTTAGTTTTTTTTCATGGGAGTGGGATTTAGGGAAAAAAGTATTACATTGGTCTTTTTGGGTTAAGCATGAGTTGTGAGTTATGAAGTTATGTTTCCATGGCTGTTAAAGCTTCCCGAGTAATTTTTTGGAGGTGTACCATGCTGTCAGAAGTGTAAATGACAGTGGAATCATCTCTGTATTGTATCAGGGTGGCCTGTTGTGTGGAAGTATAGAGGGTGTTAATGAAAATGTTAGAGAAGAGAGGACCAAGTATAGAATGCCATTTTACTGACTGATACCTACTGGACAGGTAGCTTTTGAAACACAGAAGGGTGGACTGATAGACATCTAGTGAGGAAATCTTAAGTACAAGTTTGCTGTGACAAACTGTATCGAAGGCTTCAGACAAGTCTAGAAATAAGGACAAGACAAGTTTGCCATTATTTCTAGCTTTATTGATAGTATCTGTATAGGTTATAAGGGCAGTGCTGATACTATGGGAAGGATGGAAGCCATGCTGTCTAGAGGATAGGAGTTATTCTTGCAGGAGATAGTCTAGCAATTGTTTTTGAATACATTTTTCAAGTATTTTGGTGAGGGATTATAAGATCACTATAGGTCTAAAATTATTCATGTCTGCTGAATTTCCTCCTTTGTGCAGAGGGATAATGTGTGACTTTTTTCCAGACAGAGGGAATGTGGGATTCCTGAAGTGACCTTTTTGTAAGGAATGAAACAGGATAAGCAATTCTATTGGCTGCTATTTTTAGGTACTTGTTTGGAAGCTGAAGAGCACAGTTTAAGTTTGCATAAGAGTAGTTTTATACAGAATGTGGGCACAGGTTCATGAATGAGGTGGGCACATCTCATCGCATTAGTTGTAATAATTTAGGCAATGTGCTTCCATAAGAGTTGTTGGTACTAGTTTACAAGCACCCGAGTGAATTTTTTAACAAGATGGACTAAAATATTCACTATGCTAAACTTAGTTTGTTGCATGACACGTTTTTTCATGTTTATAAGAGTGGGTTCATGAAGTGCATTCTCTGAGAAGGGTTTGTTTCGACTGATTTATCTATAGATATATATCTACATCTGTCTTTCTCTCATTATGTACAGTGTGTTTATGTGTGTGATGCATTAGTCAAGCAGCTGGGACACCATTCTTTTTTTAACAAGGAACATTGAGAGACCACTCTTTTTTAAAATACAGGAAACATCTTTACTGAATTATCACTTGTGACATAAGCAGTCATACATTTATATAAATGAAAAACCCATTTGACATTTTCAGTTTCAGATATTGTATATCACATATAATCTTCTATAGTCATTGTCAATCAAACACTGCATAGCTCATTCAATTCCTGCCCTCCCTTAACCTCATTCCTCTTCCAAAATATGTTCTGCATGTATTCTTCCCACAATTCCCATTTTTTCTATGCAATTTGCTCCTACCCTTTATATATATATATATATATATATATATATATATATATATATATATATATATATATATCTGTCAGACATACAGTTCTTTTATCTTTTTTACTATATTCACTGCTTCTGGTATGATTGGTTTAGACTTTAATTTCCATTTGCCAGTAACTGCTTTTTTGGCAGCCACCAGAATTAAACTTGGTAAGGCCTTACTATGTCTAGGCAGTTCCGATATTTCTTTAATTACCCCAATTTGCTCACCCAGACTGAGTAGTCTGCATTGATTTTTAAAGTCTGCCAACTCATTATACTCCCAGAGAATATGTTCTCAGTTACCTCTTTCTTCCCCATCACATCTCTAACATTTGCAGTCTATGTGAGGAAAAAATTCTTTGGAGTCTGCTTGAGGTGTAAAAATATCTATTCAAACACAAGCAAAAAAAAAAAAAAAAAAAAAAAAAAAAAAAAACTAAATCTTCCGGACTGTCGCATACTTCTTTGTTCATTGCTTATTCAGTCTCTCTTCCCAATCCTTTCTAAAATCCTCTGATTTCTGTAGTTGGAATGCAGTATTTTATATGCCATACTAATTATCCCCTTTTTAACAGCAGCTCTCTTCTAGATTCTACTAAAAACTCTACGAATACTGGTCTTTCACTTAGGATTCCACATTCCTTTCTCTTTGTCCATACTCCATCAATCCCTGATAAGGAAGGCAATCTCTAGTCTGTAGTCCAAATGTATTCTTGGACTCTTCCCATTCTATTATCTTTCCCTGTCTAATTATTTGCTTTGTTTCTTTGCCAGCTTTTTCCAGCAAGTTTCAGCCATCGATTTCTGTTCTCTGTATCCCTAACTGCAGTCAACCTTTTCATCAGACTCTCCTTTCTCAAATCCTGTGTTGAGTTAGAATACTTTCTGCTAGCTTATGAGTGTATTATTCTGTATACTTACTGTTATTTTCCTTAAGGATCTGCATTCAAATTCCCAGTCTCTCTTTGTTGAGCTTCTCCCATTTCATCATTATCATCCCTCCGCACGTTTAATTACAACTTTCTGCTTGTGCTATGTATAGGAGCCTCAACTGTGTAGCTCTGAAATACCCCTTCAAATTAGGTAATCCCAAACCACCTTGTTCTTTTGGAAGGATCATCTGATCCCACATGACTCTTGTCCTCTTCCCCTCCCAGATAAAATCCTTAAACTATTGATTGCTGTCCATAACTTCTCTTCTGGTTGATTAAAATATGTCTGACCTGTGTATAAAGCTAAAGGGACTAAAACATTTGCATTGCTTGTATCTTGCTATCCATATACATGCAGGAGAACTTCCAGTTTCTCGGTTTTTGTATTATATTTTGTTTAGTCTCTTCCTACATATCTTTAGCTTCCATAGCAAAATTCTTTTTAGCCCATACTTTTAAGTACTTCACTTTATAATTTCCCCATAAATATGGGTATTGTAGAACCAATTTATGTGTGGATACATAGCTTACATCTATTGCCTTTGTTTTATCTTCATGAATTTTGTCTCCAGAAAAGACTTGAAACTGGCTCAGAATGTTCCAGAATACTGAATTGTTCTTCAGTGGTTTTATAGGGTACAAAATAATATTCTCTGTGAATAAAGCCAAATTGTCTTGATTACATTATTAATTATATCCTTGAATTTATGAGCTCCTTATTTTCTTTGCCAATGGTTCTAACAAAATACAAATAACACAGGGGAAAGAGGACACCCCTGCCTGGTTCCTCTGTTCAAACAGAACTCATCAGAGAGGACCCCCCCCACTTCAATTCTCACCTCTGATCCATCATATATCCTCCTAATTAACTGTATTATTATGTCAGTGAATGCAAATGCTTCCATTGCTCTACTCATAAAATCCCAGCTTACTCTGTCAAATGCTTTCTCTGCATTAAGACCCACCAACAACAGTGGCATTATCTTATATTCTTTTTCCCTTTGGATCATCATTGTTCTGTTAATGTTGTTAAATATTTGCCTCCCCTCCACAAAACCATACTGATCCATATCTTTTAATTTTTAACCGCCTTTGCCATTCTTTTAGCCATTATAGGAAAACACTTTATAGTCATGGTTTGGAATCAAAATGGGCCTTTATGAAGCTGGATCTGATTGGTCTTTACCATCTTTAGGTATTACAGCCACCACCATTTTCTTCAAGGATGCTGGTGCTTCTCCTCCTTTTAAAATACTATTAAAACTTTCCAAATCTTTTTTTCACTTTCTTCCCATTGAGCTTCCAAATTTCCACAGGAATACCATCTATTCCTGGAAACTTTCCTTTAGATTGGTTATAAATCACCATTTTTTATCATCTAGTCCTATCCTAACTGTTGTTAAAGGAGCTTCATCTACCTATAAACTTGGCATATTTAATTCTACCATAAACATTTCCATTTATACTTTTTCTTGATTTCCACACTGCCTTGCTTTATGTAGATTTTCATAAATTTTCTGAAATATTTGTAATTCCTCTACAGGACTCCTGGTTACTTTCTTTGTTATAGGCTCCCCAAGCTTAGCAACAACCCTTTCTACATTATGTTGCCTAAGCAACTGGGCTAAAAGCTTTTGTGCTCTGGAGTTAAAAAAAATTGCTTAACAGCAATATTTCTAAACTCATGCATATCAACCAAGTAGGCCCTTATTTTAGCTTTAGCACTCTGCAGTTGTGCCTCTTCTCATTCTGTGAGATGTGGAGATGCCATTCTTATGAAAATAATGGATTTTTTATGTATGCGAAGATTCAAATGCGGATTCTTCCAAGTAACAATGAAAGCCTTGTGATATAGCTCACTACATATCAGCACTTTAAATAGTCTCTGAAATTTACCCATGTTACAATTCTTATTACAAAAAAAGATGATTCAGATAAACCAACATCTATACATATTCTGCTATAGAAAATAGTGTTCTTTATTAAAGTTCCTTCTTCCATTTTTTAGGAGTAAAAAGAGCATTCCAATGGGGATGTTTGAACTGCTAGATGAAGCATCCACATTGCATCTTATTGACTTAGGCTACCTGAGGCAGCCATAATCATTGTTAAAAGTACACATGGAGAGATTTGCAGATGGAACCAGACCTTGAGACAGCTTTTTTTTTTTTTGTTTTTCATCAAACAAGTTAACTAAAATATGGAAGCCATTTTTCACTGCCATGCAGCCAGCTCATGCAGTAGGACTATATGCATTGTGTGTGTGTGTGTGTGTGTGTGTGTGTGTGTGTGTGTGTGTGTGTGTGTGTGTGTGGGTGCTTCAAGGGGGTGGGGGGGGGTTACAATGAGTTGGATTAGCGAGGTGATTATTTATGCATTTATCCATTTATTTAATTATAGTCAGACATTTCAGATGTACACATTTTGTAAAGTGGCTCCAACTGGTGGGCACATCTTTGTGTGTGTGTGTGTGTGTTGAAATAAATTACTTTGGTAATTTTTTTTAGTTTAGTACCATTAGACATTGGAGGTGTATACAGTCAACATATTGTAGATAGTTGCTTGGTATGGGGGTTTTATGCGGATAAAAATGAGTGACCCTGCTGTTGTGAGCAAGTTAAGCTATCATTAGTATGGCTTTGCAACAATAATGCAGATTAGTGATGGAATACTTTATTGTGGCTATTTGTATTTAATAACTATCAGCAATAAAATCTGATATCTGTACAGTCAAAATACTGACTGTAATTGATGGTTTTGGAGATCATTGATGCCTAAAAGTTACTTAACCCTATTGTTGTTTACTCATAGCTAAACAGTCACTGATCTAGCTTAGCAGGAGCAGCATCACACATTGCACCGTATTTGATAAAAGCAGTATAAACTAGTCCTTGCTATGGGTTATACATGCATTTGTATCTGTGTTGTGGAGTACAGTGCTGTATTTAAAAGTCAAACATCAGCTTTGTACATATTATTTGGCTGTCTCTGGTGGCTTAGGCAGTACATATGTAAATTCAAGCAATCGGTTGCACACTGACTATCATTACCATCTCACAGTGCTTGTTAAACCTAGTTCAATTCTCACTATGTTAGTATGCTTTTTCTTTGGGTATACTGATTTTCTCTAGCATCTCAAGGTTTTGACATAGGTGAACTGGATTTCCTCCAATTTGCCTGTAGGGAAACCATGTTTTGTGTGTATATACGAAAATAACATCATCAGTTTTATTTGTGGACACACATTATTGTATGCCAGAAACATAACTCTTCTCTTCAGCTATTAAAAAAAAAGACAGTTGACAAGAAATTTTCTTTCAAAATATAAAGCATAAAATTGAATGCAGAACATATAGATCTTTAAATCTTCTGTGAGAGTTTGTGAATGGAATTGAGTGATCCCAGTTGTTCCCTGAGCAGAGGTAAATGGTCATTGATCTGTTGTAATTTAACTTCACTACTTATTTGTTTCGTAGCCACTCCTCCTGCTTTGATATCACCAACTGATACTGATTCTGGGCATACACTAAAGCCTAATGTTCAAATTCTGATTGGCTGTTAGAAAAACATTTAAAGCAACAATATACATATAATGACTCTGTGACACATACTAAGATTAAAAGGGTTTGGTCTGTACAGCTACAGAATGACAACTTCAGACTGGATATACTAAAACAACAGGGTTGTGGATGACGCAGTCTGTACATGGGGTGATGGAGGAGTGGCCAGTTGCATTGCTGCTTATTACTTGATTTGATTTTAGGTTATTATTTGAACACTTATTTTTGTGACTGAGTTTTTCCACAGTTTATAGATGTCCATCTTGTTAGTATTGTGTTTCACTCATTTGTGATTGCAGGGTAATACAGGGGCATTTGCAACAAGGAAGTATTAGAACTCCATAATTTACAGCATGGTGTTATACAAAACATATGAGGTAGAAATACATCTTTCCCCACCTTCTGTGATTTCTCAGTGATGGCAAATAAGCATGTACATGTAGGACACTTCAACAGTGTTAGTTTTACTCCCTTCACTAATAATGCTTTCTGTATTGCCCATGTAAGGACAAGTTGCCATACTGTTATGCCCCTTTGGCTCACCACAGCAAGAGACTGAAAGGGTAATGGATAGCAAAAAAACACCTCAATGACCAATCACAGAAGTAAATGACTACTTCTGCAGACCATATAGGTTCATCAGTTATTACTATGCAGTTGATACAGATCGATCATTCGTAGCCTAACCAATCAGTTATTACTGTGCAGTTGATACAGATCGATCATTTGTAGCTAACCAGTACAATTTACACATTACCCCTTTCTACTGCTGCACAAGTTAAAACAGCACTGTCCAAGGCCAAGAACACAGCTTCTATGGGACCTGACAATATCCCTGGTTGTGTTAATTACAGAGTGAACTATCACCTCACCTGTGTGCCCTGTTCAATCACAGCCTCCCCCTCAGGCTTTGTCCCTACCAAATGGTGCAGTGCTACAGTCATCCCTCTCTACAAAGGAGGAGCGACCACAGACCCTGGGAACTATCGCCCCATTTGACGAGTCTGATATGCAAAGCTATGGAACGCATCATTGTGGACCTAATAAACAAGGATATACAGAATCTCCAAACTCTGGATCTCACACAGTTTGGTATTCTGAAGGGTAGATCATGCCTGCTCAACTTGGTCAACTTCTTTGAGTCAGTCACCAGAGCTGTGGATGAAGGCAAGTGGTTCATACAGCCTACCCTGATCTGGCCAAGGCTTTTGATACCATTCCCCACTCAGGAATGATAGAAAAACTCACTAAGCTTGGCATCAACCCCTATATCATTTGGTGGGTTGCAAACTGGCTCACAGATAGAACCCATGGTGTGAAAGCAGCTGACTCAATTCAGACTGCCAACTAGTCACGTGTGGAATCCCAAAGGGTTCGGGCCTGGGTCCTCTCCAGTTTGGTATCTATTTCTCTGAAGTCCAGGCCAACACGAAGGGACTCTGGCTGGCAAAGTTTGCAGATGATTGCAAGTTGGGAGCCATTATTAACTCTCCAAATGATGTTGACATCCTACAGCATGGCCTCACTGAGACCAACGACTGGTGTCAGAACCATGGCCTTAAACTCAATGCCAAAAAAATGTGTTGTCATCCCCTTTGGGAAAAACCTGGTTCCCTTGAATTACCACATTGATTGTAGTCCACTGAACACAGAAGGCGTTATAAGAGATCTGGGAACACAGGTTGATAGCAACCTCTCTTTTGATCACCACACTGCCACTGTGGTCGGAAAGACCTTCTATGTGGCACATCTCATTGCTAAGGGTTTTGCATCCAAGAAGAAAGAGATCATTGTCTCCCTCTACTCTTCCCTCATTAAGCCGATCATCAAGTACAATGCGCCATTTAGCATGTACCTCACAAGGCACCTGCAACAACTGGAGAGGATGCAAATGTACCTCACAAAGAGGATCCTAGGCCTTAAACATTTGTCTCATATAGACAGACTGAAAAAACTCCAACTGTTCTCTGCCTCATATCACCAACTTACAGGCGATCTCTGCTTGACTTATAAAGCCATGTCTGACCAAGCTCTGTTAGAAATGCTACATCTACAGAAATCCCAATCCCTCCACACTACACACTCCAGAGACCTCAACCTCATTACCACAATTAACAGAACATGCTGGTGGGACAGGTTCATAACCCAGAGACTGCCCATGCTATGGAACAGACTTCCCATACATGTCAAGCAGAGCACCTCGCTGACCCTCTTTAAGAGAAATCTTGATGAGTGGATGGAAAACAGAAAATTCACCCAGAGGTAACTCCAGTGGCTCTACTCGACAGAGGCACTAGGAACTAAGGTTGGGTGGCACTATGCCAGGGTAATTTTATGGCTAGTCTTGTAAAGGCCCCAGGGCCATTAGCCTAGTACACACCCATGAACCTATCTAGTTTTGGTTGAAAGTGGTTAGGGAGTAACTTTGTTTAATATAAAGGAGTGAATCTGTTTTAGAGGAGAAAAGTTATTTGGAAGCGGTATCTGTATCACAGAAGGTTCTGTTTTCATTGCAGTGTAAAGTTTAGATCGTGTTTAGGATCATAGAAGGTTACAAGGCTAATGGTCCTAGAGCCTTTTTAAAGCTAGTGATTCATGCACCAATTTCCCCTAATTATAAATGCCCATAAACAAGAACAGCTTTGGCATATGTCTGTGTTATAGGGCATCTACAAGTTGTCCTGTCCATAAGAGCCACAGGTGACAAGCCAGGGGTGAATTTGCAGTTTCTCATCCATTGGTCCAAACTCCATTTGAATAGACTAGTGTTGCTCGAAAAAGTACCCTGGAGATATAGAAATTGTCAGTACGCAAAAACCCTCAGGCTACAGATGCAGGCCATCCCTTGCAAAGTAGTCAGGTCTTTGTTGGTCCAGAGACAGCTGACCATCTATTTCCAGCCAAGCATATAACACCCATTTATTAGCCAGGTAGAGCCAGTGGATAGACAGTCCCTTTTTAGCGGAGACCACAGAGCAGTGTCTGGTTAAGCAACTTGCTCAAATGAAGACTGAGGGACTAAAATCCTGTACCACAGGAACAACAGCTCAGAGCCTTAACCTCTGCACTAACTTGTCAGACTTAGCAATGTCTGATACCCTTGGGTTGATACCCCTGGGATGACACCTAAACCTGGACAGTTACTCAAGTCCGTTATATTCGGTTTAGACTTGAGACAAAAGATAGGATGGTGTCCAAGATTAAAGGATCATAGGAAGTTACTAGCCTAATGGCCCAAGGACCCTTACAAGACTAGCCAAGTTCTACCCTTGTTTCCACGATCAGCACCTATTGCTTCTGTCCAAGAGGGACACAGGTGGAACCCACGGACTGAATTTATGGTTACCCATCCAGTAGTCCAGATTGCACTGGATGAGGGCCAATGAGGTTCTCTGTTTGACATTAAGTGGGAGTCTGTCCCAAAGGTGTGGTAACCTCTGGGAAATAAAACAGCCCCTGAAGCAGGTACTATTAATGTCACATACCAGGTTAAGTTTTTAAGAGTGAGTAATCAGGGTACCATTTGACTTGCTGATATTCAGCATTTCTAATAAAGCAGGGTCAGAGATTGCCTTATATCCAAGGCAGAGATCGCCTCTGAGTAGTCTGTATGAAACAGAATAAAGTGACAGCAATTCCTGATGATCCACATAGGACAGATGCTGAAAACCTTGTATTTTCCTTGTGAGAAACCTTTGTGGTCTCTCCAATTTCTGCAGGTGCTTGGCAAGGTACATACCAAAAGCTGTAGGGGTGTTGTACTTAATTACTGGCCTAATGAGGGAAGAGTACAGGGAGGTTATAACTTCTTTTTTTCTAGTGGCAATGTCCTTACTTATGAGATGGGCAATATAGAATGCCCTTCTTACCACTGTGGAGACATAATGATCAAAGGTAATGTTGCTGTCACTGCACCTATCATTTTTGTGTAAGACCCTCATGCAGGATGTTGACATTATTTGGAGATTCTATGACCGCTCACAGTTTGCAGTCATCAGCAAACTTTGTCAGCTACAGACCTTTAGTTTTTGCTTGTACTTAAGAGGAATAGATTCTAAACAGTAGAGGTCATAAGACTGATCCCTGTGGAACACTGCTGGTTACAGGTCTGTTATTGGAGGTGGATTCTCTTATTTTGATTGTGTGTTTTATCAGCGAGCCAGTTAGCTACCCATCTAACGATATAAGAGTTGATACCTAGCTGAGTGACTTTGTCAATGATGCCTGAGTGGGGGTTAGTGTCAGAAGCCTTGGGTAAGTCTAGGTAGGCTGTATGCACAGATTTCCTCTCATCCAGGGCCTTGGTAACTGTCTAAAAGAAGTCCACCAGGTTTAACAGGCACAATCTCCCTTTGACAAATCCATACTGAATAGGGTCAAGTGTTTGGAGATTACCTGTATCTTTGTTGATATGGTCTCTGTGTGTTTTAATTTCTCCAAGTCCTTTGGGTTTCAAATACCATGATGGGAGTGGATCCCATTCCTAAGTCAAGGTATGTTTAAAGTTCATGAAATTAGTATCATTACAGTCTTTGACATCAGCCAGAAGTGGTCTTCTCAGCACCCATAACGTGCCCAGTAATTACTCCTTTTGCATTTTACATGGAGTTACATAGGTTCATAGGTGTGTACTAGCCAACGGCCCTAGAGCTTTTACAAGCCTAGCCCATACGATTACCCTGGCATCGTGCCACCCAACCTTATTTCCCAGTGCCTCTGTCGAGTAGAGCCACTTGAGTGATCCCCAGGGTGAATTTTCAATTTCCCATCCACTCATCAAGATTTCTCTTGAAGAGGGCCAGTGAGGTGCTCTGTTTGACATGTATGGGAAGTCTGTTCATAGCATGGGCAGTCTCTGGGTTATGAACCTGTCCCTCCAGCTTTTTCTGTTGATTGTGGTAATGAGGGTGAGGTCTCTGGAGCATGTGGTGTGGAGGGATTGGGATTTTGTTAGCTGTAGCATTTCTAACAGAGCTGGGTTAGACATGGCTTTCTAAGTCAAGCAGAAATCGCCTCTAAGTAGGCGATACGAGACCGAGAATAGTTGGGAGTTTTTCGAGTCTGTTCATATAGGACAAGTGTTTATGGCCAATGATCCTCTTTGTGAGGTACTTTTGCAGCCTCTCCAGTTGTTGCAGGTGTCTAGTGAGGTACATGTCAAATGGGGCATTGTATTCGATGACTGGCCTAATGACGGAAGAGTAGAGGAGGACAATGACCTCTTTCTTCCGGGATGCAAAATCCTTAGTCATGAGATGTGCCACATAGAAGGACTTTCTGACCACAGTGGCAATGTGGTGGTTAAAAGAGCGGTTGCTGTCAACCTGTGTTCCCAGATCTCTTATAACACCTTCTGTGTTCAGAGGACTGCCATCGATGTGGTAATTCATGGGAACCAGATTTTTCCCAAATTGGGATGGTGACACATTTTTTAGCATAAAGCTTAAGGCCATGGTTCTAACACCAGTCGTTGGTCTCAGTGAGGCCTTTCTGTGGGATGCCAACAGTACTTGGGGAGTTAATAATAGCTCCCAACTTGCAATCATCTGCAAACTTTGTCAGCTAGAGTCCCTTCATGTTGCCCTGGACTTCAGAGAAGTAGATACCAAACAGGAGAGGACCCACGACCGAACCCTGTGGGACTCCACTCATGACTGGTCACCAGTCTGACTTGGAGTCAGCTACTTCCACACTGTAGGTGCTATCTGTGGGCCAGTTTGCAACCCACCTAGTGATATAAGGGTTGATGCCTAGCTTAGTGAGTTTTTCTATGATTCTTGAGTGGGGAATGGTATCAAAGGCCTTGGCCAGATCAAGGAAGGCTGTATGAACCACCTTCCCTTCATCCATAGCTCTGGTGACTCACTTAAGGAGTCGACCACGTTGAGAAGGCATGATCTATTCCCTATCTCCTTGTTTGTTAGGTCCATGATGATGCGTTCCATAGCATTGCTTATCAGACTAGTCAGGCTAATGAGGCGATAGTCATCAGGGTCTGTAGTAGCTCCTCCTCTGTGGAAAGGGATGACTGTAGCAGTGCACCATTTGGAACGGACAAAGCCTGAGGTGAGGCTGTGATCGAATAGGGCACAAAGGTGAAGGTGCCAGTTCACTCTGTAGTTCATGTAGAACATAGCCTTGGATATTGTGAGGTCCCATAGAAGCTGTATTCTTGGACTTGGACAGTGCTGTTTTAACTTGTGCAGCAGTAATACTGGGTGCCTGGCAATCTACTTGTATTGTGATTGGTCCTTTGGTGGGTGGGTGGGGGGGGGGGGGTAAAGTTGGCACTGAATCTGTCGGTCAATATATTGGCCATATCTGTTGGCTCGGTATAAGAAGTGCCATTGTGCAGTAGCTCACAGCAAATTTGGGAATTGCTGTGGAAATTCTTTACATAACTATAGAAGGCCTTGTGGTTGTCTTTACTATCTGCTGCAATTCTGTTTTCATAGCTAGCTTTATAGGATTTGATGAGGGATCTCAACTTTTTCTTGAGGCTGATAAGGGCGTTTTTTTCCAGTCTTGGGACTTCACCTTATTCCGCATCAATTTCTTCCTTCTGTTGTAGAGTTTGTTTATGGCAGGGGATCACCAGATTGGCTTCCTTTTTTTGGAGGAAAGCATCTTGGTTCTATTGGGTATTGCAAGATCCATGAATTTGTGTACGTGTTCGTACAGTGCATTGGTGTATGAGTCGGTGGTCATGCAATTATTCTCCAATTGCATGGGTGCAGTGAAGTTAGCCACCTCTGTTTTTAGAAGCCCAAAGTTAGCTTTGGAGAAGTTTTTCATGGTGGTTACCTTTGTTGGGGGGGGGGGGGGGGGGATTTTCAAGGTGATTAGTTTGTGGTCAGACCTAATCAGGGAGGAGTTGACTATTAGTGTAGAGCAAAGGTCACCCATGTTAGCAATGACCAGGTCAAGGATGTTGCTACCTCTAGTGGGACTAAGAATGGGCTGGTCCAGGGCAATGGAATTAATGAATTTGAGGAAACGTTGGGCGAGTGTATTCGTACATGAGTAGTTTTCCCAGTTATTGGAGGGGTAGTTGAAGTCGCCCAGTATGAGAGTGTTAGGTTGGACCCTAACATTCCGTAGGGTGCTTAGGAACATGGAGTGTGAGTCTTGGGACATGCTTGGGGACCTATAGCAGGCTACAACCTGAATTGCTGTCTTACCCAATGTTAGCTGCACCTGAAGTATCTCTGATGTGTTATGCTGGGCTAACAGTCTGGAGGTTTGTGCATCCTTTATGAATATGGAGACACCACTGCCTTTGGAGCTTCAGTCCAAGTTCTGGGGCCAAAAGGTGTAAAATGAGCTATAGCCTGGTAGTGCACGGGTGCTTTCTGCTGTCTTAAACCAGGTCTCTGTTACAGCAGAATTGTCGATGTTCTCCATTTTAAGGAGTGCTTCGAGAGAATGCATTTTGAGATTTAGACTTCTAGCGTTGAGAGGCATGACCCTCAGATTGCATTTGTTTGTAGCTGTTACAGTGGTAATTTGGTTTTTGGAACACTGCCTAAAAAAGGCACTACAGAGGTGGCAAGAGCCTTGGACAGTATCCAGAAGCCTAGGGGTGATAGATGCAGGCCATCTCTGGCAAAGCATCGAGGTACGTCAAAAATGTTATTCCAGGCAGATACTGGATCCCCTTAGAATGACACCAGAAACTTAGCCAGTTGTTAAAATCAATCATTTTCTGCTTGTAGTGTGGTATCATTCTGGGTGATGATAGGAGGCTGCTCAAGGCTAGGGTCATACCCACCTGGGCTACATACTGCGAGAGCCCATGACTCTTTTCATGTAGTTCAGGGAGGTACGTCTCAGGTCATTCACACCCACATGTACAATGACAGAGTCATATTTGTACCTGTTGTTGAGGGACCTCAGTGCTTGGGTTATGTGGCGGATCCTGGCACCTGACAGGCAGCTGACTGTTACTTTCTCCTTATTCAGCCCAGTGATTGGGACATCAGTGTGCCTCACTACTGAGTCACCTATGACTAGTGTGTTGGGCATGCTGTTATGCCTTAGGGGTTTGGTTTAGTAGCAAACTGTTTATGAGAGTTATGTGTCTCATGATTAGTGTTGTGTTGTGATGGTTGAGTGCATTTCTGCCTTGGAGGTCTCTGTTGTTTGGGTAGATTTTTATTCAGAGTCTCCGTGAAGGTGGGTGTATTGTTTGTCTTTTTATGTGAAGGCAGTGCTGGTCTGTGTTCTGGAGGGCTAAGTATTCTATGTGGTGTGGTGCAAGTATTGACCTTCTCCTCTTGGCCAGCTATTCCGGTCCTGGCTGGAGAGTGGGTAGCTTCCAATTCGGATATATAAGTGCATCTCTCGCAAGTCTGAGTGTTGGGAGGTAAGAGGAGAGGTTTGTCAGTGTACATGAGGCAGTCGCCTCAGGATGGCCAAGTTCACCAGGTTGGTAGGAGAAAGCACAGGGAACTGACATTTAGACATACCGGATACAGCAAATCTGTAAATGGACTAGGCTAGTTACAGGAAAGGCGGGAAACAAGCACAAACATGGGCTTTTAAACCAGAACGTTGAAAGAGATGGGAAAACTGCCCAAACAGCCAATAAACTACAGTTTCTGGGTCAGAAACAACCCCTCTTGTGGTAGATAGGTTACCTAGTGCTTACCACTTCCACTGATAAGCTAGAAGGCTTCCCTTCAGCACAAAAAGGCTTGGGGGCTCAGAAGCTTACATACAGTCCTGGATACAGCAAATCTGTATCTGGAATAGACTAGTTACAGGAAAGGCGGAAAATAAGTGCAAATGCAAACTTTTAAACCTGAAAGCTGAAAGAGACGGCCAAAAACTGCCCAAACAGCCAATAAACTACAACTTCTGGGTCAGAAACCACTCCCCTTGTGGTAGATAGGCTACCTACTGCTTACTACTCCCACTGATAAACTAAAAGGCTTCCCTCCAACACAGAAAGGCTTGGGGGGGCCTCAGAAGCTTACAAACAGTTCTGGATATAGCAAATATGTATCTGGACTAGACTAGTTACAGGGAAGGTGGGAAACAAACGCAAACACAGTTTTTTAAACCAGAAAGTTGAAAGAGATGGAAAACTGCCCAAATGGCCAATAAACAATTTCTGGGCCAGAAACCACTCCTCTTGTGGTAGATAGGCTACCTAGTGCTTACCACTCCCACTGATAAGCTAGAAGGCTTCCCTCCAACACAGAAAGGCTTGGAAGGCTCAGAAGCTTACAAACGGTCCTGAATGCTGCAAATCTGTACCTGGACTAGACTAGTTAGAGGAAAGGCAGGAAACAAGCTTAGACTTTTTTTTTTTTTTTTTTTTTTTTTTACAGAAAAGCAGCTAAAACAGCACTAAAAACAATTCAAGTGCAGTGCAAGCTAGCACGCTTGAGTGTGTAGCAATATTAAAGCAAGTACAATTTAAATAAATGCAATTTCTTCAAACTGTATTCTGAACTGAATTAAATTATTGTTTTATTCAACTCTGAACAGTTAAAAATTGCCAAAAAATGTAATTATCAGCTCTATATTCCCAGATTGTTTGAGAAGCACACTCAGTCAGAACACTAGGAGATTCTAGTAAAGTTTTTTTTTTTTTTTTTTTTTTTTTTTGTTAAGTAAAGTGGAAAGGGAGAAAGGAGGAATACAAGATAATTCAAGGTTAAGAACCTAAGTGATTTGGCCTTCTCAAATGTTCTCTCTGTATTAGGTAGAATGAGTTAACGACACTAGACTGGGAGGAGTGTCCCAGATCAGATTTACAGTAGGGGTGGGCAACTGCAAAACCACCAAGTATAGAAACAAGATAATTAATAAATGCAGCAGTTTTGTTAACTAAAACAAAAATAGAAAAGCAATCTCAAGCAAATTGATAAATGCAGCAGTTTTGCTGACTATCACTGATAACAGATTAAGTGCCAAAAAATATACTAATAGGCTTTCTGTATCCAGATGTCTATTGAATCAGTCACAGCTAGGCCAGAAGGAGCAGCTAAGATACTGATACTGTCTGACAGAATTGTAACTCTTTATACAGTAGTATAAATGAAAATGTCTTGGTAACATATCTAAATACGATTGTAGATTTTTTATAGAAGACTCGTTGCTCCTACTACTATTGGAACTGTCTAGGTATCTTTCTAGCACAGTGCTCTCATTTCTGCCTGCAAACCCTGATATTTTATGACTTTGTCTCTCTCTGTATGCAAGACACTGTAGTCACAGGGTGTAACTATTTCAGTGATCAATGCTACTTTTGTCTTTTCATGTACCACTACATCGGGCTTTCTCGTATCTGTCTTTTGAGCTTTTGGTAATGGGTAATCCCCATATGATGTAGACTTCATAATTTTATTATATGATGTTTTGTGGCTTATGTTTCCAGTGTTTTTCAGCCACTTTAATACTACAATGTGTGCTCAATCCCCAGTGCAACAGTCTTGCCACATTATTATGCCTTTCAGTATACAGTCTGTCTGCCATTAGCATGTCACAACCAGCAGCAAGGTGTGTGACTGTTTCCAATTCTGTTTTACAAAACCTACATTTGTCTGTTTCTCCCACATGTTCAATGGACTTCGTAAACCAACGTGTGTGTAGCCCACTATCTTGGGCTGCCAGTATTAACCTTTCATCTTCTTGTTTGAATTCACATCTCCTTAACCATTTCTGCATTCATTCTTGATCAACATGAGGTTCTTCTAGAAGTTTTCTATACTTGCAACTATATTTATGCATTTTCCACATTTCTTGCTTTCACATCTGATCCTTCACCTTATATTCTTTCTTCTGTTTTTTTGACACATCCAGTTGCTGCCTAATCTATATCTACTTCTGGTTTGATTTCCATTCCTGTTTGATGCCAATATGCTTCTGCTAGACTGAGCAGGAAAGTCATCTTAGATTTATTCTCCTCATGTTTCAAAAGTTTCACTACCTAAGGTCCATGATGATTCCCTCTATGGCCTTGCAGATAAGGCTAGTCAGGCTAGTAGGTCTGTAGTTCCCGGGGTCAGTGGAAGCACCACCTTTGTGCAAGGGATAATGGTGGTTGTTTTCCATTCAGCTGGGAAAAAACCACTGCTTAGACTATGACTGAAAAGAGTACCCAATGATGTTGCTAATTCTTGTTGGAGCCCATGTAGAACACAGCCTGAGATTTTACCACATCCCATAGATGCTGTGCTCTTGACCTTAGAGAGGGCTTTTACAACCTGCTCTTTACAGATACAAGGTATGGGACAGGTGTGGCAGGGATGTCATGGGATATGTGTGGTGGGGACAGGGGAGTGATGTTTTCCCAAAACCTTTTGGCCAACAGGTTAGCTATGTCCACATGCTCAGTATATGTGGTATCATTAACTGCCAGTTCAGCACAAATCTGGGTCTTTCCTTTTAGGTTATGGATGCAACTAAAGAATACCTTATGGTTGTCCTTAGTTGAAGGAACTAATTTGCATTTGTAGTTTGCTTTGGAGGACTTCACAAGAAGTGTTATTTGCTAGTTTAAGCTGAAGAGAGAGTGTTTCCAGTTTAGGGTTTGCTCCTTCTTACTCTTAGGTAGCAATTTCTTCCTCTTATTGTAAAGTCTGTTAATGACAGTTGTCCACCAGGCAGGATTGCTCTTCCTCGAGGAGCTTGTTTTCGTCCTATCAGGTATGGACAAGTTAATGCAGTTATATGGGTGTTTGTATAAAGCACTGGTGTAGAACTCGGCATAGCTGCCTGTTCCATCTGGGAGGGGGATGCAGTGAAACTATTTATACCATCCCATAAGAGGTTACAATCTGCTTTGGAGGAGTTTTTTTTAGTTTAGTTGCTGCTGGTGGGGGGGAGGTCAGTTGTGATAGTTACATCGAATGAGACTGATATGTGGTCGATCTCACCAGAGAAGACCTCATAGTGGGGTGCTGCAGTGGTCCCCCCATATAGGTAAGCATCAGATCCAGACTTGTATGTTAGTTATATATCATCCTCGTATACATACTCAGACAGGTCTACATGTCCCATCACACAATTAATGTGCATCCGGTTGTTTAGTTGACATAATGGTTAAGGTCTTCGCCTCTCATGCACAAGTTACAAGGTTTGATCCTGACACCTGGCCAATGCTGTTTGGAATTTGCATTTTGTATGTGTCTTTCTGGATTCCTCCCACCTCCGAAAAACATGCTGAATGTTTCCATCTCAAAACTCTCCAGTGAATGGAATTGTGGGTGGCAGCACAGACTCTACATGGTGTCCTATATGGGAAAGACTTGTACAGACCAACCACTTTGGGTATCTGCTGTGGTGCACAGTATCCTCAAGACAGGAGAACATGGTACTAGAAAATGGAAATCGAAATCTAAACTAACTCGGAAGTAGTCAATATAGTAACAGATTAAAAAAAAAACTGGAACTGAGATCTTTAGAAAAGGACAGGAACTAACTATTTAGAAAACAATGGGAATTGTGAGAACAATACATAGAAGGGAGGAATGAGGTCTAAAAGGTGGCAGGAATTAAATGAGCTATGTAATGTTTGAATGCGAAAGACCAGGTACATTATACGTGAAGTATAGTGTTTGCAACTGGGAGTGTGACAGTATGGTATGTAAAATGCTTGTGACTAGGATTATATTTATATAAATGTATGATTACCTGTGAAGTAAGTAATGGTTTAATAAAGATGTTTCTTGTTTAAATAAAAGCAAAAATTGAATAATTTATGTAATAGTGCTTAGGTTATATGATATATAGCAATATATGTGAAGTATAATGTTTGTTGCGTTAATTTGCCAGTGTAACAAGTGATAATTCAATAAAGGTGTTTAAAAACAAACAAAAAAAAGATAGCAAAACACAGATCACAGACTGTATGCTGTGGCAAGGCTAGCCACTCAGTGGTGTAAAATATGGCTCTAGGTGATTCGGTCACGTTGACTAATGTTGCCAAAATGGGCATGGGTAGTTACCGGTGATAACTGTGTTGAGGACTTGACCTCCTCCAACCTACACCACAAACCCATGCTAATGTTTGGTGGGGGGGGGGGGTGCCTGCCATAAAGCCCAGCAGCCCTGGGTCAGTAAGCCACTGGCTGGCCGATGTCCATTTGTCCAGGCTGGGATAGCTCTGTTGATTGAAACCTGGATGCAAAACCAATCAACCTGCCAAACATGAACTAAGAATTGCTACACTCAGTGTAGGTTCACTAACAGGATGGAGCTTGGACATGGATGACATGATGGTATGGAGGAGGCTGGATCTTATGTATACAAAAGACAAGATGGAAGGGCAGTGCATCAAAGATACTTGGGGCTTGGGATCAGGAGTCAGTAGGAGGACAGGCTAGAAATGATGTCAGAATTGTGGTGAGAAGCAGGCTTCAGAAGGCAGTGATGGATGTCTTCAGAATTAGTGACAAAATTATGGCAATCAGATTCCAGTATAATGATAGGGCGGTATTCATAAATGTCAGTCTATGTCCCACAGCAGGGTTGCAATTTGTGAGGAAAAGAGTGCATTCATCAGGACAACATGAATTGGTGTTAATACTGAGTGACCTGAATGCACATATCGGGACAGACAAAAGGATATGAGGACTGCCTTGGCCCACATGGATGGGACAACAGGAATGAAAAAGGAGAGACCATTCTAGACTTCTGTCTGGCAAATGGCTTGATAGTAGCCAACACAATTCAGAAAGAGAGACCATCACAAGATCACATACAAGAGTGGCCAACATGCAACTCGGGTAGACTTCCTCCCAGTAAGGAAAGCTGTCCCAGACACAGCCTGAAGAGCACTAACAAAAATGAATCGGAGAAAGCAGCAGGCTTAGATGAGGTCACAGAGAACATGACAAAGTTGCTAGGTGAGAAATGGCTCCTGAGGGTACCCATAGCAGTGTGGAGAGAAAGATGTACTGCAGATGACAGGGGAATAAGCATACATGTGCCAGTGTGCAAGAGTAAAGGGTACATCTACAACTGTTGGCAGTACAGAGGTATCATACTCTTGTCACTTTGCATGAAAGTTCTAGAGAGGGTGATTGAAAAATGGATATGCAGAGTAGTAAAAATTAAGATGGGAGATGAGCAATTCAGATTCAGATAAGGATGCAGCATGATGCAGCATAAGTGACCTGACGTTTGCAGTAAGACAAATAGTTGAGAAGAAGCTAGATGAGGAAAGATTCCAGCGGGCATTCCTAGACTTGGAAAAAGCATATGACAAGGTCCCAAGAAAGCTGATTTGGGCAATGCTGCTGCGGTTTGAAGTCTCAGAAACAGTGGAAGAATTAGTGCAGGCTATGTACAAGAGTCTAATGACTCAAGTATGAACAGCATTTGGTCTCACAGAAGGGTTCCCAGTGGGAGTAGGTATACATCAGGATTCAGCTCTGAGCCCACTACTGTTCATACTGGTAATGGACTACATTGGCAAACAGGTCGGATGGGACAGATCAATAAAGCTGCTGTATGCAGATGTTGTGGCATTACAAGCAGAGGGGACTGGAATGGAAAACTGAAGGTGCATAGGGTGAAACTAAGTACAGCTAAAACAGTGGTAATGGCAGAAACATGGGGAAATCAGATGAAGCTGAGAATTTAGATAAATGGGAAGGCAGTGGAACAGGTTTGGGAGGGGTGGTTGAGAAGAAGGGAAGTCTGAATGAAGAGGTCAAAACTCAGAGGGGCTGCAGCCAACTGGCATAGAGTATCAGAAGTAGTGTACAACACAAGAATGCCAAAGAAACATAAGGTGTACAAAACAGTGCTGCAACCAGTACTATCATATGATACAGAAGCCTGGGCAGTAAAGGCAGAGCAGATGAGGAAGCTAGAGGTGATGGAAATGAGGTGCTTGAGATGGGTGGTAGGATACACACCGTGGGACATATGAAGAAATGAGAACATAAGAAAAGGAGCCAAAGTAGCTCCAGTTGCAGAAAAGATCAAAGAGAACAGATTATGGTGGTTTGGGCACATGTGTAGAAAAGCAGAAGACAATCCGGTGAAGAACATTTGGGACAGACAGGAAGAAGGTAAGAGGAAATGAGGATGCCCAGCAAAGAGGTGAATGGATTTTGTGAGAGAAGCTCTTTTGTGAGAGAAGATCTCCGACAGTCAGGCATGAGTGTTGAAGAAGGTAGGTGTGTGGCACTGAATCAAGAGAGATGGCAACAATTAACTTGACACCCCGACCCCATGTAGAAAAATGAGAAAAAAAAGGTGGTTGATGGTGGTGGTGGTGGTGGTTGTTCACACCCACATGAACATTATCCATGTTATATGTGTCCCTAGGGTTAAGTGACTTGAGTGGCCTAGTAACCTGTCATATCCTAGTACACGAGAGACAGTTCACCATCAGCATTTCCTTGTTCAGCCTAGTGGGTTATGTGCTTGTATTTCTCACAGAAGGGTAATCTATTACCAAGACATTTCCATAAGTGGTGTGTGGTCCTAGTAGTTTTAATTCCTCATATGCACCCTTCTTGGATGGTGTGTTACATGGCTATTGTATGCAGCTGGTGAACTTTCTTTGTGTTGTTGAGGCAGCTGTGTTACATGCTTTTGTATTTTGCTTGCTGTAGGTACCCAACAGAAAAATACAGGTAATATAACCTAAGTAAACAATAAATATGGAATGCCTTGCAGAGGGATTTCTAAATTTGCCCTAACTAATGGATAAGTAGAAGTAAAATATGATTATAATTGACTAACTATTCCATTAGCATGAAGGAATTCATATATTGTCTAAACACCTAGCAGAGGGATTACCAGCAGAAAGATTCTTCTGCTTTTCAGGTCTCAGCCTGCCAAAATACCCATCAGTGTTATAAACAGCAGATGGTAACTGAAAGATGCCTTACCATATAATGTATACAGTACGTTTGTTTCCATTAGCAATAAACCAAACAAATGTTTTACTGGGAAAAAAGTGTGTGTGTGTGTTGTGTGTGTATGTATGTATATGTATATACATATAGATATATACACATACATACATGCACGTTTGTGTGCGTCTGTGACAATGAAAGAATGAATTACTTGAGTACAAACAAAAACATATAGTAGACTTAACACTTGTTCAGTTAGCTTTCCAGTACAGTAATGAAACCTGACTGTCAGCAAGGGGCTGTAAATAAAAGGAGCACACAGAGGAAGCTTGATAGCATAGCATTCCTGCTGTGCAACTAACCCTCCCCCACAGGTAGTGAAACCTGAGCTCTGAGTTGAAAAGCTGACTTTACCAAAACAATGAAACAGTTGAAAATCTTTGACACTCTCTCTAAGTTGGTATAACTGGTTTTACATCCTGTGTGTTATTGGACTATCTCAAGGATTACTTGCATAAAATTAGACCCTCTTAGTAACAGCCTGCATATCACTGCTGGAGCCTTCCTGTGTCCTGACAGAGTGCTCCTCAAACTATCTGGAGATATATTTTTCTAGCACTTCAGAGTTGTGTACTGTTATAATTGTTGCTTGACTAATTTTATATCATTGCTGGCTGACTTCAGAGTTGTACACTGTTATTTTTGCTTCACTGTATAGTTTTTCAGATCTCTGCTGAAGGTGTTGTTTTTCCCCTACCCATCCTCCCCATTCCTGTCTTGTTTAAATTTGGAGGCTTTTGCAGCTGCCCGCCCACACTGTAGATTTTATCTGGGATACTCCCCCCCAGTCCCATCTCTTTACCTCATTCTACCTAATAGACTCCTCCTGCGCTTGTTTTTAGTCATTTTTAATTTAATTGCATTTTTTTAAACTGTTTGGTCTAACACTCTAACACTCAAGTGTGCTAGCTTGCACTGCATTTTGAATTGTTTTTACTGCTGTTTTAGCTAGTTTTCTGTATATAAAAAAAAAAATCTAAGCCGGTTTCCTACCTTTCCTGTAACTAGTGTAGTCCAGATTCAGATTTGCTGTATCCACGACTGTATGTAAGCTTCTGAGCACTCCCCCCCCCCCCCCCCAAGCTTTCTGTGCTGGAAGGAAGCCTTCTAGCTTATCAGTGGGAGTGGAAAGCACTAGGTAACCTATCTACCACATAAGGAGTGGTTCTGACCCAGAAATTGTAGTTATTGGCCATTTGGGCAGTTTTTCCAGCTCTCTCAAATTTCTGATTTAAAAGCCCGCATTTGCACTTGCCCCCCCCCCTCCTGCAACTCATTTAGTCCAGATACAGATTCGTAGTTTTAGCACTTGAATTTGCTTATTCATGATCAGCACTTGTTCAGAACTTGTTGTAAGCACTAAATAACCTACTAATTACTACAGCACTCAACCTTCCTAACTACCTAGAGGAAAACAGTTTTGTTACTTACTTTCCTCACTAGCTTACAGAAAAAACAGCTCTTGTACTCACTTTTCTCACTTATCTAGAGGAAAATAGTTTTTTATTCCTGCATGTCCAAGGGTCAGCTCCCAGTGTTCTCTCCTATCTGATGAATCTGGGCATCTTGGGGCAATGTAGAAACTGGCTCATGTACACAGACAACCATTCTCCTCCTACCACCCAACACTACAACCTGTGAAAGATGCACTTATCTAGATAAATTGGAGGCAAAGCTCACTCCAACCAAGACTGAACTTGACAGTCAAGAGGAGAAGGTAAACACTTGCACCACACCACAGCACACTCATCACAAAGTCTCACTAAATCTACACCACCAAAATCCACACATAGAGAAACAAAAACATTCGCAGAGGCTCTCAATAATAATCTGCTCAAGCAACAGAGACCTCCAAAGCAGAAATGTAAGCAACCTCCATCCCCCAACACAACCCAAATGACACACAGCCTGCAGACTCAGTGTGCCACTCAACCACAGCCAATAAGGCAAAACAATGTACCCAACACACTAGTCATAGGTGACTCTATAGTCAGGCACACTGATGTCCCACTCACCAGGCTAAACAAGGAGAAGGTTACGGTCAGCTGCCTGTCGGGTGCCAGGATCCGCCACATAACCCACGCACTCAGTCACTCCACAAGTAGTACAAATATGACTCTGTCATTGTCCATGTTGGCGTGAACAACCTGAGAGGTACTTCCCTGGACTACATGAAGAGAGACATGGAAGAGCTCTCCGATCTTGTACCACAGGCAGGTATGACCCTAGCCATGAGTAGCATTCTGTCATCACCCAAAATAATACCGCAGTACAAGGACAAAATTATTTACTTCAACAACTGGCTAAGCTTCTGGTGTCATTCTAAAGGGATCCAGTATCTGTCTGCCTGGGATGACATGGTCGACAGACTACGATGCTTTGCCAGAGATGGCCTGCACCTGTCACCCCTGGGATTCCGGATACTGGCCACGGTTCTTGCCGCCTCATAGTGCCTTTTTTAGGCAAGATTCAAATGCCAAATTCACCACCGTAACAGGAACAGGCAAGCAAAAACTGAGGGTGATGCTACTCAATGCTAGAAGTCTAAATCTCAAAATGCACTCACTGGAGGCACTCCTTAAAATGGAGAACATCAATATCTGTGCAGTGACAGAGACCTGGTTCAAGGCTCCAGACAGCACCCCTGCACTACCAGGCTATAACTCATACCACACTTTCCGGCCATGTAACCTGGATCAGAACACCAAAGGCGGAGGTTTGTCCATATTCATTAAGGATATCCACACCTCCAGGCTCAGCATAATGCAGCCGAGGTTATCCAAGTGCAACTAACTCTGGGCAAACCTGCAATCCAAATTGTAGCTTGCTACAGATCCCCCACCATGCCCCAGGATTCCCATTCCTCTTTTCTTGATGTACTGGAAAATATTAGGGTTAAACCAAACACTCTAATAATGGGTTATTTCAACTACTCCACCATTAACTGGGAAAACTACTCATGTACCAACTCCTTCGCTCAACGCTTTCTGGAATTCATAAACTCCAATGCCCTGGATCAACTTATTCACACCCCCATCAGGGGCAACAATATCCTACATCTAGTCATTACCAACATGAGTGACCGGTGTTCCACAACTGAAACCAACGCCTCATTGGTCCGATCCGACCATAAGCTAATTATAGGTTCATAAGTTCATAGGTAGGTACAATGCTATCGGCCCAAGGGCCTGTATAAGACTAGCCAGAAAGGTTCCATAGCTTATGCCACACAAGAAAGTTATTTTCCTGTGCCACTGTCGAGCAGAGACACAGAAGTGATCCCCGGGGTGTATTTCCTATTTCCCATCCACTCATCAAGATTGTGATAATGAAGAACTTTGCTTGACATAGATGGGTAGCCTGTTCCAGAGTATAGGAAGTCTCTGGGACAGGAATCTATTCCTCCAGCATGTCCTGTTTATTGTGGTGACAAGGTTTAGGTCCCTAGAGTAAGTAGCTCAGAGGGATTGGGATTTCTTTAGGTATAGCATGTCCAACAGCTCTGGGTTCGACATAGCTTTATATGTTAGGCAGAGATCACCTCGGAGTAGGCGATATGCTATGGAGTAAAGCTGGAGATTTTTGAGGTGGTCAGTGTAGGGCATTTGTTTGAGGCCAGTAATCCTCTTTGTGAGGTACTTCTGTGGCCTTTCCAGCTGCTGCAGATGTCTTGTGAGGTACATTTCAAAAGGGGCGTTTGTACTCTATAATGGATCTAATGAGTGACGGGTAGAGGGGAACAATGACCTCTTTTCCTGGATGAGAACCCTTTTATGATGAGGTGTGCCACGTAGAAGGACTTCCTGACTACTGTGGCAATGTGACTATCAAAGGAGAGACTGCTGTCCACCTGGGTCCCAAGGTCTCTTATCATGCATTCGGTGTTAAGTAGATTGCTGATTGTGTGGTAGTTCATCGGTACAGAGTTTTTACCAAAGGGGATGACACTGCACTTTTTGGCATTGAGCTTGAGGCCATGGCTCTGACACCAGGCATCTGTCTCAGTGAGGCCCTTCTGTAGGATGTCCACATCATTTGGGGACCTGACTATGGCTCCTAGTTTACAGTCATCTGCAAACTTCGTTAGCCAGAGGCCTTTTGTGTTAACCTGTGCTTCAGAGAAGTAGATACCAAACAGGAGAGGTCCTAGGACGGAACCCTGTAGTACTCCACTTGTCACTGCTTTGAGATCAGATTTGGAGTCTACAACTTTTACAGTGTGGGTTCTGTCAGTGAGCCAGTTGGCAACCCATCTTGTGATGTAGGGATTTATACCTAGTTTAGTGAGTTTAGCTATAATTCCAGAATGGGGGATGGTGTCAAAAGCCTTGGCAAGGTCAAGATAGACTGTGTGAACCACCTTAACTTCATCCACGGCTTTGGTGACTACCTCATAAAAGTCGATCAGGTTCAGGAGGCATGATCTGCCTTTCACAAACCCGAACTGGGTGGGATCCAGAGTTTGGAGGTTACCAATGTCTTTGTTTATGAGTTCCATGATGATACGTTCCATGGCCTTGCAGACCAGGCTCGTCAGGCTAATAGGTCGATAGTTCCCAGGATCAGTGGTGGCTCCCCCTTTGTGGAGTGGGATAACTGTTGCTGTGTGCCATTCAGTGGGCACAGTGGGCACAAAGCCTGATGCAAGGCTATTATTGAACATCCTGCCCCCACCCCCCATTAAAGAAACCACGGTAAAAAATTTCTCCAAAGCCAACTTCATGCTTCTTAAGACAGAAGTGGTGAACTTCATGACACCCATGCAGTTGGATAATACAGTTAAGACTACTGAATCCTACACAATTGCACTTTATAAGCACTTACACAAGTGCATGGATTGTGCTATCCCAAACAGAACCAAGATGCTATCCTCCAAAAAAAAGGAAGCCAATCTGGTGGTCCCCTGCCATTAACAAACTGTACAACAGAAGGAAGAAACTGTTGCAAAATAAGAGTAAAATCCCATGAGTGGAGGAGCTCCCTGGTCAGCCTCAGTAAGAAACTGCAATCCCTGATAAAATCCTCCAAAGCCAGTTACGAAAACAAAATCACCACTGATTCTAAAGACAACCACAAAGCATTCTATAGCTATGTCAAGAATCTCAATCTCTGCTCTGAGTTACAGTACAATGGCACTAAATATACAGACCCAACTGATATTGCCAACATCCTGGCAGATAGGTTCAGTGCTAACTTTACCCGCCTCTCACCCCCTAAAGAGCCCATCTCTATACCGGAAGAATGCAAAGTTCCTGTAATCACGGCTGCACAGGTAAAAACCACACTCTCCAAAGCCAAGAACATAACAGCTTCCATGGGACCAGACAACATCCCAGGCTGTGTTCTACACGAACTACAGAACGAACTGGCACACACCTAAGTACCATGTTCAATCATAGCCTCACCTCAGGCTTTGTGCCCGCTGAATGGCACACAGCGACGGTTATCCCACTCCACAAGGGGGAAGCCACCATGGACCCCGTGAACTACCACCCCATTAGCCTGACGAGCCAGGTCTGCAAGGCCATGGAATGTATCATCATGGAACTTATAAACAAAAACATTGGTAATCTCCAAACTCTGGACCCCACCCAGTTCAGGTTAGTAAAAGGCAGATCATATCTCCTAAACCTGATAGACTTCTTTGAAGCAGTCACCAAAGCCGTAGATGAGGGTAAAGTGGGTCATACAGGCTATCTAGATCTTGCCAAGGCTTTCGACACCATCCCCCACTTTGGAATTATAGATAAACTCACTAAACTAGGTATAAATCCCTATGTCACAAGATGGGCTGCCAACTGGCTCACTGACAGAACCCACACTGTGAACGTAGCAGACTCCAAATCCGACTTCAGACCAGTGACAAGTGGAGTACCGCAGGGTTCAGTCCTGGGTCCTCTCCTGTTTGGTATCTACTTCTCAGAAGTACAGGCCAACACAGAAGGTCTTTGGCTAACGAAGTTCGCAGATGACTGCAAACTAGGAGCCATAATCAAAACTCCGAACGATGTGGAAATCCTACAAAAGGGCCTCACTGAGACAGATGCCTGGTGTCAAAGCCATGGCCTCAAGCTCAATGCCAAAAAGTGCATTGTCATCCCCTTTGGTAAAAACTCTGTACCCATGAACTACAACATAGGCGGTGGTATACGTAACACCGAAAGTGTGATAAGAAACCTTGGGATACAGGTGGACAGTAGTCTCTCCTTTGATAATCACATCGCCACAGTAGTCATGAAATCCTTCTATGTGGCACACCTCATCATAAAAGGTTTCTCATCCAGAAAAAAAAAGAGGTCATTGTTCCCCTCTACTCATCACTCATTAGACCCATTATAGAGTACAACGCCCCTTTTGGTATGTACCACACAAGACATCTACAACAACTGGAAAGGCCGCAGAAATACCTCACAAGGAGGATTACCAGCTTCAAACAGATGCCCTACGCAGACTGTCTCAAAAAACTCCAGCTTTACTCCGTCGCATATCGCCTACTCAGAGGTGATCTCTGCCTAACAAACAAAGCTATGTCCAACCCAGAGCTGTTGGACATGCTCCACGTAAAGAAATCCCAATCCCTCCAAGCTACACACTCTAGGGACCTAAACCTTGTCATCACAATAAACAGAACATGCCGGCGGGATAGATTCCTGTCCCATAGACTTCCCATACTCTGGAATAAACTACCTATCTATATCAAACAAAGCTCCTCATTAGCACTCAAGAAAAATCTTGATGATTAGATGGGAAATAGGAAATTCACCCCGGGGATCACTTCTGTGGCTCTGCTCGACCATGGCACAGGAAAATAATTTTCTTGGGTGGCAAAAGCCAGGGTACTTTTTTGGCTGGGCTTGTATAGGCCTTAGGGCCGATAGCCTAGTACCTACCTATGAACCTATGAAGAATATGGCACAGTTATTACTTGCACAGGGTGTTGTGTGTGTGGAGGGGAGGAAGCCTAGGCTGACACAAAAGGTGAGTGAGGGCGAGTGAGTAAGAAAGAGAAGCAAGCAGACATTTTGATAAAATAAGAAATGGCCAGTGAGACAGAATGAGCTTTAAGCTTCACGGCTGAACCATGTAACTTGTTGTGTGTCTGTCTGCTTGGGCCTTCCTGGTGAAACTGGTGTGTGAGTGTCAGCAAGAGCACAGCCAAGCTCTGTGCAACCTTTACATCTTGGTATGTCTGACAGGTGTGAGCCGTGCATGGTAGAGGTAGAAGCTCATCGTTGTATCCAACCACCAGAACTGGCTCTGCCAGGAGTTGCAGTGGCACATCCACAGTCACAGTCAGATGCACTGCTGCTACCTGAATGTGACTGATGTCTGCTGGATGAGCTATCCTCATGAGGACGGTCAGGACTATGACCCCATGGCCTGCCACATCTGGGTGTGGACAACAACTACTGATTGAGCAGTGAAAGTACTGCTACTATGGGAGTGTGATCGGGCATGGCCATGTCGGTTAACACCGGATGATGTGGCTGACCTATGCCCATGTGGATGCAGTCCCTCTACCAGCAGACATTCCATCACAGATACTGCCTGTTCCAATGTGTCACTCATCCGATCCACTGAATCTGCAATACGGTGAAGGAAGTCACACAAGTCAGCCTGTGCCACATCTACAACCCTAAGCATTTCTCTGGTGGACCTAATGGAAAGTGCCTGTACCTCGATGATAGCTCTAAACATATGTAGAACGGCATGGAAAGACGCACCTAAATCAAGTGGAGGATGCAATGGACAGCAGACCTCTTCTGAGCACCCTTAACAACCCTCCTGCATGCCACCTCACCCACACTTTGGCTACGGCCAGAGTCAACAGGCACTGAAGCAACAGTAACCAGACTGCCCTGATAGAGTGTCTCACCCTCCACCTATCCAACATCTGTGGACTCACTGGAATGGGTTGGCATAGGCTTACTGGCTGTGTCCAGTGGAATTACAGAGGATGGCTTAATGTCAAACTCAGTGTCAGATTCAACCTCACCATCATCATCAGCGTCTGCTGATACTCTGACATCAGGTGGTAGGAGTCCCACACTTACACTGTCAGATCACTTGTAATAATAATCAACAAACACTGGAAAAAAAATAATACCTACACTACTGTAGTCCAATATATGCTAATAAACTAACAGCGGTGACACTAATACAGACAGTACAGCAATACACACAACAGTCCTGACACCAATATTCTGCACTAAATATTTCTTTGAACTGCTCATCAGTACTGACATAAAAATGTCTGGTTAAACATTTGCAGATAATTGTAGGCTCCCTTTGCTGGATGGTCTTGGAAGAAGTTAAGCAAAAGGTAAGGACACCATCATCACAATGAACAGTAGCACAGGCAGTCAAAACATTTAGCCCTTTATATGTACATTAATGATACTTTTAACAAGAACTTAGATGACATGTCCACCCCAAGCCCATGTGCAATCAACCAGAAACTGTATCAATCTACAACTATTCCCCCCGAAAGAAATTTAATGTTAAACAAAAAGTACAGTTTTGTACCTACCATAAATGTAGATGTCCGATAGATATGCAACTGCAGTCCTTACATATGGGTTGTCCTGCCTCAGGCAGCCCTCGGTCGGCCGGATTCCAAAGTCTGGGTCTGGCGTCGGCTGATGTCGCTTCCTCCCCGACGTCAGAGCGGCTGGGGTACAAAAGCATCAGCCGACTCCATCTTCCTCAGTGTTTTTTGCCCCAGATGCCAGGTGCCCTCCAAGGAAGGCTAAATTTAGAAACTGGATAAAAAATTCCAGACATACACAACAGTAATAAACAGATACACCATAACAGATATCCCCAGCTAATAATGAAAGGAGGGAAGTGGACCCAAAATACAGAGGGGTAGGAGGGAGGGAAAACCTGACTGCAGTTGCATATCTATCAGACATCTACATTTATGGTAGGTACAAAACTGTACTATGTCCTTCAAGAATGCAACTTCAGTCCTTACATATGGGTAGAATACCATAGCCAAGCTGGGGGTGGTAGGCTCTAAGATAGGGATGGTGTAGCTAAAATGCCCTGCAGGACTGCCGAAGCAAAGCCTGCTCGGGATCTGGAATATAAAGGCAGATTGTAGTGCTTGGAAAATGTATGCACGGAGCTCCATGTAGCAGCTTCTAGAATGTCCTTTGTAGCCACTCCTCTTAGAAAGGCTGTGGAGGTGGCTGTAGCTCTGGTGGAGTGTGGCCTGATATTGGCTGGCACACCCTTTCCAGGGAAAGAATAACAGAATCTGATGCAATGTCCAATCCATTTTGAAACTGTTTGTTTGGAAATTGCCTTTCCTTGCACTCCAGCAGCGTATGCTACAAATAGTTGGTCAGACTTTCTGTTGGCCTTTGTTCTGTCCAAGTAGTATCGTAGTTGTCTATGTATGTCCAAAGTGTGCAGCAGCTTTTCCCCTTTATTTTGAGGATTGGGGAAGAAGGTAGGCAGGTGGACTACTTGATTTAGAGACACCCTGGATATCACTTTTGGCATAAAAGAGGGATTGGTTCTTAAAGAAACTCTGTCCTGATGAAAAATGAGAAATGGAGGTACTGCCATGAGGGCTTGTATCTCTGAAACTCTTCTTGCTGAGGTAATTGCCAACAGGAAAACTGTTTTCCAGGAAAGAAATTGCAATTCTGAAGATGCTATTGGCTCAAAAGGAGGAAGAGTGAATTTTTCCAACACGAAGTTGAGGTCCCATGCAGGCACTGGTGGTTTTCTGGGAGATTTGATATTCTTTATCCCTCTTAGAAATTGCCTTAGCAAAGGATGTGAAAACACAGGTGGATCAGTATTGTATTTTGCTGAAATTGCTGAAGCGTGAATTTTTATGGAAGAATAGGAAAGTCCATTATGCAGCATTTCTGCCAAGTATTCTAGTATATGTGGAATGCTCATTACTGATGCATCCTGACCCTTGTTGATGTTCCAGATGTTGAATCTCTTCCATTTGGCTGAATAAGTCTTTCTGGTGGAAGGTCTGCGTGCTTCCAATAAAATCTGTTGAACCTCCTTGGAGAGAGAGATATGGGGAGAAATCATGGAACCCTCCAAGCTGTCAGCTGCAGAATTTGCAGGTTGGGATGAACCGTCCTGTAATTGTGCTGGGTCAAAAGTAGAGGCCATTGAGGCAGGGGCCACGGCTTGGTGCAGGATATGCTCCTTAGTAATGGATACCAGTGCTGTCTTGGCCAATCTGGAGCTATTAAGATGCCTTTCGGTTGTTCTGCTTTGATCTTCAGTAGCACCTTGGTCATTAATGGTAGAGGTGGGAATGCATAGATTGTTAGAGAGTTCCAGCTGAAGGAGAGAGCATCCATTCTCCAGGCTTGTGGATGGTGTGTCCTCGAGCAGAACTTTTTCAGATGATGATTGAGGTGTGAGGCAAAGAGATCTATGTCCGGCCTCCCCCATGCAGGAGTTATTTGTGCAAAAATGTCTGGATGCAATATCCATTTGTGCGGGTCCAGGATGTTTCTGCTTAGACTGTCCGCCAGAACATTGTCCTTGCCCGGAACAAACTGGGATTGCAGCTGTATGTTCAGTTTCAGTGACTTTTCCCAAAGAGCCATTGTTAGTCTGCAGAGGGGGTAAGAATGAGTACCTCCCTGCTTGTTTATGTACCACATGACAGTGGTGTTGTCCGTCTTTATTAGCAGTTGACCTTGTTGAAGATGTTTTCCGAAGGCCTCGATTGCATGAATTACTGCTAACATTTCTTTTTGATTGATGTGTAGATGCACATCCCGGGGGGTCCATTGCCCTTGAATGCATCTGCCCTCCATGTGCGCCCCCCATCCATGGTCTGAGGCGTCTATTGTAATGGTTTGGCTTGTTTGAGGTTTGTTGAAAGGCATACCTTTAACTGGCTTGCTTGGGCCCACCACAAAAATTCCCTTTGTAGACATGGGATGAGTGGGATAATTGCTTATAAGTTGTGGCTGTGTTGAGACCATAAACTTTTTAGGTACCATTGTAGTTTTCTCATGTGTAGTCTTGCCAGTGGAATCAATAGAATGCAAGATGCCATGAAACCCAGGGCCTGCAGGATTTTCCTTGCAGTCATGTGGGTGAGCTTTGCTAGGCGTTTGAAGTAATCTGGTAATTGTTCTTGCTTCTCTTCTGTGAGGTAAGCCATTTGAGATTTTGTGTCTAGTTTGGCTCCTAGAAAAATTATTTGTTGGGATGGCAGTAGTCTTGATTTTTGAATGTTGACTGTGTATCCCAGAGCCTGTAGTAAGTGAATGACATAATTCAAGTTTTTTGTCAAGGCTTGCTTGCTGTCCGCTTGTATAAGGCAGTCGTCCAGGTAAGGGTATATTTGTATCCCCTGGAGTCTGCAGTGTGCAATTACTGATGCCAGGCATTTCGTGAACACTCTGGGTGCAGTAGATAAGCCAAAGGGCAATGTTGAGAATTGATAATGCTCTGACCCTGCAAGAAATCTGAGGTATCTTCTGCAACTGTGTCTGATTGGGACATGCAGGTATGCCTCCTTGAGGTACAGAGTCACCAGCCAAGACCCCTTGCCCAGCATGGGAAGGAGTTGCTGTAGCGTCAGCATTTTGAATTTTGGCACAATGAGAAAAGTGTTTAGAGCGGACAAGTCCAGTATAGGTCTCCATTGTTTTTCTTTTCTTGGAACAAGGAACAGTCTTGAGTAGAATCCCTGGCCTTGTTCCTGAGGAGGAACCTTTTCTATTGCTTTGATTTGTAGCAGCTTTGAAACTTGTACGAATGCCTCTGCCCTTTGATTTTGTGGCAGGTTTGGCATGCCTTGTCTTGTTGGTAAAGTATGGAAGTGGAACCTGTAGCCTTGGTCTATTATGTCCAGAATCCATTTGTCCCTTGTTAAAACGTGCCAATATTTTGAAAATAAGGATAATTTTCCGCCTAAAGGAGCTTCTCTTTGAGCCTTGGTCGGCGGTGTCAAAGTCAAGTCATTGTGATTGTCCCTATGGAGCAGTGGAAGTCCCTGTGCCACCTCTCTGATTAGTTGGTTGCCATTGGCGTCCCCTGTAGGAGCCTCGGTATTGCCCTCTCTCTCGGGCACGCCTGTTCTTTCCCCTTTGAAACTTGTCAGTGTCTGGAAAGGACCAATTCTTCTAAGGCCAATTCCTGCTGAACCTCGGTGGTTGAACCTGGAGGAAATCTTTGACTGTTTGCACTGATTTAGCCTTTTCCTCAATTGATTTCAACACATCCTGAGCATTAGCACCAAATAGCTTGTGTTTTTCCAGAGGTGCATCTAGAAGCTTTACTTTAACATGATCTGGCAATGCCTGTTCTTTCAACCATGCATGTCCACGTATGACGGCCCCTGTCATAGCTGCCCTACATGAAGCTTCCAATGCATCATAACCACACTGAAGAAAATTATTGTTAACCTGTTGTGTATTATGAACCAAATCCTGCAAGGCCTTTCTATCTAAAGGCTCAGGAGAGGCTAACTTTTTCTGCAAATCATCCATCAAGAAATCCTGATACTGAAACATATGAAAAAGGCAGTTAAGGGCCCTCATGGTAAGGGTGGTTGAGGTATAAACTTTTTTGCCCCACCTCTCCAGGGACCTAGATTCCCTGTCTGCAGGCAAAGGATTTTTGGCCGTGGAGGTGGCTACTCCTTTGGGCCCCTGGGAAATAGTTTCTAGATCAACAGAATGGGCCTTAAAAAGATGTTTATGGGTTTCAGGAACCCTGTAGTATCTGTCTGGCTTGACAGGAGCAGGAGGGAGAGAATCAGGAGAAGCACTCGAATCTGAGTACACATCATCCAACACATCTAACACTGGAGGGATAGCTAAAGGCCTGTGCTGGGGTAGCTTAAGGAAGGTACGAAGCCGTTTCCTGGAGTCGGAGAATTCCTGGCCCTGCCACTGAAAATGCTCCCTCATGGAGTGGAGAATTTCCCCAAAAGAGATATTCTCTAGAGGAGAGGCAGAAGGAATAGATTCCTCTGCATCAGAATCCTTGTAGGCCTGGAAGGACTCTTCCTGGGTATCTGAGTGATCAGAGTCACCAGAGGCTTCATCTGAAGAAAGGGTGTCTGTCTGTTCAACCCTGGGCCTTTTGTCTGAAGGCGGCTGAGAACCTCTGTCAGGATGAGCCTGGGAACCTCTGATTAAGGAAATTAGATCTGCAGCTAAAGTCATGATCTGTTTATCCGTAGTGGGACCCTGAGGAGAAGATTTAGGAGGGTGAGACTTAGCCTGGCTGGCAGCCTTAGCACGTGTGTAGGCCTTGATCGACATGGACACCGGAGGCCTAGCTGCCCCACGTGCTGGAGTAACTTTGTCCACCGGTATTGTCTCGGGCAAATCTTGGGCTTCAGCTTCTGGAGGAAAATCAACAACTGGCACCGGCGTAGGCTCCGGGGCCGAAGAGAACGGTAAAGCGGTGTCGTCGGTCTGGAGCGGTGGAATAACCGCCTCAGAAGAGACCGACGCACTCGCGGTAGGTTTTGGCGTGGTGTCGGTGGAAGTCGCGGGCCGAGAATGTCGGTCCCGGTCCTTCCGTTTTTTGGAAATATGTGTTGTCGGTTGTTCCGACGGCATGATATATGAGTATTTTTCGTCAAAAAAGACTTCAGCAAATTCTGCCCGGCGCCTGAGTGTGCGCTTGTTGAAGCAAGCACAGGCAGCACAGGCCGAGACGTCGTGGTCTGGGCCAAGGCAGGGAAGGCAGTAAGAATGGAAGTCCTTATGAGGTATTTGTTTACCACAAGACAAACAGTTATTAACTTTTGCAGTTTTATCTGACATCGGCTAAGGCAAGAAAAGGTTCCCCAACGGGGTACTTAGCTTTTTGATGACTTCGGATACTGAAAACACAGGAGATGACCGACCGGCACTTGCGAACTGCTTCTGCTTCGGGCACCGTGCGGCAAGAAAGACTGGGGAAGATGGCGTCGGCTGATGCTTTTATACCCCAGCCGCTCTGACGTCGGAGAGGAGGCGACATCAGCCGACGCCGGACCCAGACTTTGGAATCCGGCCGACCGAGGGCTGCCTGAGGCAGGACAACCCATATGTAAGGACTGCAGTTGCATTCTTGAAGGACATCTTAAGTAATGCTGTCACTATTTTACTATACAATAAATATTTAACAATTGAAATAGGTAAGCCAACATGGAAGATCCTCCTGGGACATACTTGTCCTCCCTGAAACAGCACCACCAATGTCAATGACATGTTGTTATGCACTTTCCAGTGAGCTGTCTGGATCCCTGACAGTGGACAGGAACTCTTCAGTTGTTGTCATTGGTGGCTCTGTAGCAGGCCCCTCCAGTAGCCATTTGCTCATGGGCCACAGTTGTTCTCCTCCAGGCCAATGAAATCATGTCAGTGACCCTATGGTGCATCTGATCATATGTCCTTCTCTGGCACCTACTATCTGCTGCCAAATTTACATTCTGTCAGATATATCCCCACTTTCTCTCTCAAGCAGAAAGGCACAATGTCTTTATTTTCTGAGTCAATGAAGAGGGAAGTTTGTGGGGATTGGGATGCCTACGTACCATACTCCTAAGTGACATAAAACAAAAAAGGATGTTAATACGCCATGCACATAAAATAAAAGTCCTGCTTCAATATAACACATAAAAGGCAGTATTTCATTATTACCCACTGGAGAAACATAAAACAGTCATGATATTCAAATATTAAAAAAGGAATTTTGTGGCTGTAACATATTACTGTCACACAGAAAGCAAAGTTGGATCCAAAACAAGGAGAGTAACAAAACTAATTCTTGTTTGTGCTAAAACAGAAATGTAACTTGGCTCCCTCACCCTGAAAACAGGAAAATGACACATTTTGCCAACAATCAATCAGTGAAATGGTCAAAGTGCTATCAAATAAACCATCCTTGAAAAAATTTGTACAAACACAGTGATCCCAATGTATTTTGTGGTGATTTTAAGACCTTGCTGGAATGCATGGACAGAAAATGGCAAATTTTCTTGTGTGCTGATCAGTTTTCTGATCTCAACAAGACCATTAATATTAAGTGTTTTATTTTTTTTTACAAATGCAGAGATTATAATATCTTTGTGTGCAAATTTATTTTTAAATAGAAAAAATAACACACAATACAAACTATACAGATTTTAGATGTAGTTTTATATGTGTACATTTTAGTTTGACAGTAGGTATTTATTTAATTTCGTTGATTGGGATTATTTACTTATTTATTCTACTGGCTTATATTGTCATGTAATATTTATGGTTTTATATAAAATGGGTGATTTCTTTTAAGGTATTTATTTTCTGAAGAAGTTTGTTGAGTACTAAATTGAATGAAAGCGCTAACAATTCCTTCTTCCTTTGTGGCTCAGCTGTACTTTTTTGAAGTTTACTTTGTTTTTTGGCTGAGGTGGTCGTCGTTAATTTTACTTTGCGACTTGGAGTGTTTTAGCTTAGCTATGGCCAGAGTGGAGCTTACACAGGATGGTTTATTAGATCTGTCCACCCATCCCATTCCGGGCAACTTTTCAGTGTTGAGTGAACAAATTTCTGCTGTGATATCCACAGAGATTCGGGAAGGCATTTCCCATTACCATGGTAATCATGGTGGCCATGTTGGACAACGTAACAGAAGTGGGGATGGCGTCCTAACGCCAGTACAACATTCATTGGTGCATTTGTCTCACACGAGCAATGTAGACAACAATTCTGATATGAATGGTGGCTTTTCAAGTAATTCACTTTCTTTAGAGCACAACAATGTGGTTTCACATGCTTTTAAGGATACTGGCAACCCTTTTTGTTTGGAAAATACTTTTAAACCACAAGTTACCACCATTTAAACTGTACTTGCTTTAATACTGCTGCACACTCAAGTGTGCTAGCTTGCACTGCACTTCAATTGTTTTTATTGCTGTTTTAGCTGCTTTTCTGTATTAAAAAAAAAAAAATTCTAAGCTTGTTTCCCACCTTTCCTGTAACTAGTCTAGTCTAGATACAGATTTGCTGCATCTAGGACTATTTGTAAGCTTCTGAGCCCCCGCCCCCAAGCCTTTCTGTGTCAGAGGGAAGCAGTCTAGCTTGTCAGTGGGAGTGGAAGCACTAGGTAGGCTATCTACCACAAGAGGCGTGGTTACTGGCCCAGAAATTGTAGTTTATTGGCCGTTTGGGCAGTTTTTCCATCTCTTTCAACTTTCTGGTTAAAAAGCCCGCATTTGCACTTTTCCCGCCTTTCCTGCAACTAGTCTAATCCAGATACAGATGTGCTGTATCCAGGACTGTTTGTAAACTTCTTAGCGGTGCCAAAGTCTGCTCTTCAATTTTTCCATTAGATCTCATAATTCTCTCCTTTCATGCAATTTTACAAGCTTATTAGTCTAGCACTTCACCAGACTTCTAGTAGCAATTATTATAACACACAAAAGTGCTACCAGCACTAAATGTTAACCAAGGAAACAGCTGCAGTACTTATTATCAATGCCCACCCCTCCAGGCATGTCTAAAGGTCAGTTCTCTGTACTTTCTCCTATTAGCCTGGTGAACTTGGGCATCCTGAGGCAATGTAGCAACTACCTCATGTACACTGACAACCCTCTCCTCTTACATCCCAACACTAAGACTTGCGAGAGATGCACATATATCCAAATTGGAAGCCACGTACTCTCCACCCAAGACCAGAATAGCTGGTCAGAAGGTCAACACTTGCACAACACCACATGGAACACATAGCCCTCCAGAACACACATCAGCACTGCCTTCACATAAAAACACAAACCACCCACCTTCATGGGGGCTCTCAATAAAAATCTACCCAAACAACAGAGACCTCCAAGGCACAAATGCACTTGACCGCCACAACACAACACTAATCATGAGACACATAACTCTCCTAAAGTGTGTGCCACTCAACCGAAGCCCCTAAGGCAAAACATGCCCAACACGCTAGTCATAGGTGACTCAATAGTGAGGCACACTGATGTCCCACTAACTATGTTGAATAAGGAAAAGTCACAGTCAGCCGCCTGTCAGGTGCCAGGATCTGCCACATAATGTATGCACTCAGGTCCCTCAACAACAGGTACAAATATGACTCTGTCATTGGACACGTGGGTGTGAATGACCTGAGACGTACATCCCTGGACTACATGAAGAGAGACATGGAGGAGCTCTCAGATTATGTAGACCAGGCGGGTATGACCCTAGCCCTGAGCAGCATCCTACCATCACCCAGAATGATACCACAGTACAAGCAGAAAATGACTGATTTCAACAATTGGCTAAGTTTTTGGTGTCATTTTAAGGGAATCCAGTATCTGTCTACCTGGGATGACATGACTGACAGACTTCAATGCTTTGCCAGAGATGGCCTGCATCTGTCACCCCTGGGCTTCCAGATACTGGCCAAGGCTCTTGCCACCCCATAATGCCTTTTTTAGGCAGTGTTTACAAAGACAAAATTACCACCGTAACAGCTACAAACAGATGCAATCTGAGGATCATGCTGCTCAAATCTAGAACTCTAAATGTCAAAATGCACTCGCTCGAAGCCCTCCTTATAATGGAGATCAACAACATTTGTGCTGTAACAGAGACCTGGTTCAAGGCAGCAGAAAGCACCCCTGCCCTACCAGGTTACAACTCATTCCAATCCTTTCAGCCCCAGAACTTGGACTGAAGCTGCAAAGGCCGTGGTGTTTCCATATTCATAAAGGATGCTCACACCTCCAGATGGTAAGTCCAATATAACGCATCAGAGATACTTCAGGTGCAGCTAACACTGGGTAAGACAGCGAATAAGGTCATAGCCTGCTATAGGTCCCTAACCATGTCCCAAGACTCGCACTCCACGTTCCTAAGCACCCTGGAGAATATTAGGGTCCAACCTAACACTCTCATACTGGACGACTTCAACTACCCCTCCATTAACTGAGAAAACTACTCATATACCAATACACTTGCCCAACATTTCCTGGAATTCATTAATTTCAATAACTTGGACCAGCTCATTCTTACCCCCACTAGAGGTAGCAACATCCTTGACCTGGTCATTACTAACATGGGTGACCATTGCTCTACACCAATAGTCAACACCTCCTCCTGGGTAAATCTGACACAAACTAATCACTTTGGAAATCCACATCTCTCCCGCCCCCCCACCCCGCAAAGTTAACCACCAAAAAAAAACTTTTCCAAAGCTAACTTTGGGCTCCTAAAAACAGAGGTGGCTAACTTCACTGCACCCATGCAAATGGAGAATAGTTGTATGACTGCCAAATCATACACCAATGCATTGTACAAACACGTACACAAATGCATGGATCTCACCATACCCAATAGAACCAAGACACTCTCCTCCAAAAAAAAGGGAAGCCAATCTGGTGGTTCCCTGCTATAAACAAACTCTACAATAGAAGGAGAAAACTGATGCAGAATAAGGTGAAGTCCCAAGACTGGAAAAACTCCCTTACCAGCCTTAATAAAAAGTTGAGATCCCTCATTAAATCCTCTAAAGCTAGCTATGAAAACAGAATTGCATCAGATAGTAAAGACAACCATAAGGCCTTCTATAGTTATGTAAAGAATCTCCACAGCAATATCCAGATTTGCTCTGAGCTACTGCACAATGGCACCTCCTATACCGATCCAACAGATATTGGCAATATACTGGCTGACAGATTCAGTGCCAACATTACCCCCACCACCCCAAAGGACCAATCACAATACCAGTAGATTGCCAGGCACCCATTATTACTGCTGCACAGGTTAAAACAGCACTGTCCAAGGCCACAAATACAGCTTCTATGGGACCTGACAATATCAATGGCTGTGTTATACATGAACTACAGAGTGAACTGGCACCTCACCTGTGTTCCCTGTTCAATCACAGCCTCACCTCAGGCTTTGACCCTACTGAATGGCGCACTGCTACAGTCATCCCTCTCCACAAAGGAGGAGCAACTACAGACCCTGGGAACTATTGCCCCATTAGCCTGACGTGTTTGATATACAAAGCTATGGAATGCATCACCATGGACTTAATAAGGATACAGGGAATCTCCAAACTCTGGATCCCACACAGTTTGGTTTTGTGAAGGGTTGATCATGCCTGCTCAACTTGGTCGACTTCTTTCAGTCAGTCACCAGAGCTATTGGATGAAGGCAAGGTGGTTCATACAGCCTACCTTGATCTGGCCAAGGCCTTTGATACCATTCCCCATTCAGGAATCACAGAAAAACTCACTAAGCTAGGCATCAACCCCTATATCACTAGGTGGGTTGCAAACTTGCTCACAGATAGAACCCACAGTGTGAAAGTAGCTGACTCCAAGTCAGAATGCCGACCAGTCACAAGTGGAGTCCCACAGGGTTCGGTCCTGGGTCCTCTCCTGTTTGGTATCTACTTCTCTGAAGTCCAGGCCAACACGAAGGAACTCTGGCTGACAAAGTTCTCAGACGATTGCAAGTTCGGAGCTATTATTAACTCCTTAAGTGATGTTGACATCTTACAGAAAGGCCTCACCGAGACCAATGACTGGTATCAGAACCATGGTCTTAAGCTCAATGCCAAAAAAATGTTCATAGGTTCATAGGTTTATACTAGGCTATCTGCCCTAAGGCATTTATAAGCCTAGCCTAGAGTTTTTGTGGCTTACGCCACCCCTTATGTTAAAAAATACTGTGCCCATTAGTTTGTTGTGCCTCTGTCCAGCAGTGACACAGAGATGATTCCCGGGGTAAACCTACGATCTCTCATCCACCAGTCAAGATTTCTCTTGAACAGAGCCAGCGAGGTGCTCTGCCTCACATGGACCGGGATTTTATTCCACAACATAGGGAGTCTCTGGGTGACAAATCTATCCCTCCAGCATGTCCTATTTATATCCGTGCTAAGGTTTAAGTCGCTTGCTCTAGTGGATCTGGTAGATTTGGATTTTTTGAGGTGGAGCATGTCGATTAATTCCGGGTTGGACATGGCCTTGTATGTCAGGCACAGGTCACCTCTGAGCAGACGGTATGCGACTGAATAGAGCTGGAGTTTCTTCAGTCTGGCAGCATATGACAGATTTTGGAGTCCCTTTATCCTTTTGGTGAGGAACTTTTGGGGTATCTCCAATTGCTGCAGGTGTCGGGTGAGATACATCCCGAATGGGGCATTGTACTCGATCGGTTGTAAAATTGATTTTAAATTTGTGGTTTTGGGAATTATTGCCGACAAAGTTGAATGCAGATGATGAGCTTGGATGGTTTGAATACACTTGGCAAGTGAAGCTGAATGCTTGTAATCCCCCTGGGCTTAATAACAGAGAAGATTTTGTAGCCTATTTGAAAAGGAACGGGTTAAGACATTGAATTTAAAAATGTCATGTGATGAAAAGTTTTAGTATTTAATGAATGAAGTGTAAATTTTTAATTCAGTCTGATGAAGTCTTGTGTATGGAAAGACAAAAGCGCTTACTGAATTGTGGTATTAAAGTATCAGATTGGTTTATCACAGAGTTTTGTTATTTTTAGTTTTTGGTTATTTGGTTTAAACATTTTTAGTTGACATCTGGAGTATATCACAATTTGTTTCACCAGGGTGGACTTTCTTTTGTTTGACTTGTTTTGTCAAGGCATTATAGGTCATTCTACTTATAGACATATGCAAGTTGAACATCTCAAGTTGGCTGTACTGTTTGGTATACCTAAAGTACACAAAAACAGGACAAATCTCCCTTTTACGCCAATTATGTTGGCAGCTTTTTCTAAGACTGAACCTATTTCTATTTGGTTGGACGAAATCTTAAATACTGTTGTCCAAAGTACAAGGTTCTATCTATGTGATTCTTGGCATTTCTTAGAGTTACTAGGCAGTTTTAACAACACTGGCACATCTTTTGCATTTGCATCTCTTGATGTCTTTATACACCTGTATTGATCAAGACATTGGACTGTATTTATTGAGAATATTTAAGTAGTCATACTACATTTAGTAATGATAAAATTAACACAGTTTGTGTTTTGATGAAAATTGTGTTAAACAACAGTTCTTTTTAAGTTTGATGACATTTTGTCCAGCAAATTTCAGGCACTGCCATGGGTTCTAGGGTTGTGACATCTTTTGCTAATCTTGTCATGGCAATGTGGGAGACCAAATACTTGGTTCAGCATCATTTGGCTGAAAAAATGGTGTTGTATAAATGTTACATAGATGATTTATTTATTTATTTATTTTTTATGGAAAAGAGACTTTGAGACTTTTTCATCTTTTGTCACCGATTTAAACAGCACCACTGATTTCCTTAGGTTCACCATAGGGGGTTTCGGAAAACCTACTGATTTTCTGGACATTCATTTGGAGTTTGATTCTGACAAACTGGTGTTTTCAAGTCAGATTTATAGATTTTGTGAATCCGTATTTACATAAGGATAGCTTGCATCCCCAACACATGAAGGGGGGAGTGGGCAAGGTGCAATTAATACGGTTGAGTCGACTGACCAGTGACCAATCCACCTTCATGCTGGAGTTGGATAAGCTAGTCAGCTTTTTCATCCAGAGAGGATACGATTTTCATTGGCTTAAAAGAACTGGTGAGGTTTTGAAATTATGGGACAACATAGCAAGTCCCAGTTTGACAGCACATAGAAGTTCAGATTTTACTTCTAATAGAAGTACTGACACTTTACAGGTTGGCCTTCCCCATTCCTATTTCTAATGAAATGTATTTTATTAGACACATCATTATAGATAATTGGAAAGTGTTGATGGGGCATTCAGATTTGGTTAGAATTTTAGGTGACAAATCTTTGTTCACACAAAAGAAAACTTAACATCAAATCCATCCTCGAAAAAAATAAGACCGAATATTTTATTGATAGACAAGTGTCAGCAGGGACATTTTCTTGTGAACATTGTAGGCAATGTAGATTTATAATAAATTCTGCTTCAACTGAATTTAGACATCTTAGTAAGATCATTTGGGCCAAAGGCCATCACAGTTGTGATTCTACTTTTGTAGTCTATGCTGCTTTGTGTAATTCCTGCACAAGTTTTTACATTGGCAAGACTATTAGGACTTTAGGTAGAAGAATATATGAACATGTTTTGGCCATCAAAAACAAGGACATGACAAATGCTTTAGCACGACATGTTACAGTTTGTGACAACTTTAAAAAGTTTTCGTTTTTTGTACTTGACACAGTGATCCCAGAAGTTAATGGCAGATTTTCTTGTGTGCTGATCAGTTTCCTAGTCTCAATGAGACCATTAATATTAACTGTTTTATAAATGCACAAATTATTATATCTTTGTGCACGAATTTATTTTTAGATAGAAAAAATAACACACAATACAAAATACACAATTTTTAGATGTACTTTTATATGTGTACATTTTGTTTTGGCAGTAGGTATTTCTTTAATTTTGTTGATCGGGATTATTTATTTATTCTATTGGCTTATATTGTCATGAGATATTTGTGTGTTTTGTATAAAGTGGGTGGTTTGTTTTAAGGTATTTATTTTCTGAAGAAGTTTGTTGAGTATTAAATTGAAGAAAAGCACTCAAAATACCTTGCTGTCCAGCTCCTTCATTTGTGGCTCAGCTGTACTTTTTTGAAGATTACTTTGTTTTTTGGCTGAGGTGGTTTTCGTTAATTTTACTGTGTACAAATTTACTACAGAACATTCCATTTTATGCAACTGCCAGTCATGTCTACTTGTGGGCCAGCCCTCCCCTAGAGGTGTGTATGGGCCATCCTAGAAAGCTAACACCCCTGTGTCATTGACAACATAGGACATTTACATTTCACAGAAATAACAGAATGGTGTAAAGAGAAAAACAATTGCAATATTACCACTTGCTATGACAGTTAATAAGGCTGTGCATCTGAGAAAGTAAAATGCCCTGACACATGCCTATGCCATCAGTACACTTCTAAGAAATGCACACAGATAAAGGCAGCATTTGCTAATGCATATATTTTAACAGATTTTCTTACTGAAATTTCAACATATCCAGTATATAGCTGAAAAATGCAAGCATACCTTAACAAGATCAGTAGTCTGCTGTGCAGATAAATCCCAAAATTATATTTTCTTCTGTGTTATCCACATAAACAAGTCTTCTCACCTTCAGATTCCCTAGCTACATGGTTCCCTTTTTATAGTGCAGATTCAGGGCTGCGAGCATGGTGAAGATTCAAATCAGGTGTGAACTCTTGAGAATTGCTGAATCCCACATACTTGGCTCCATCTAGCAGAGGTACATATAGTGCAGACACTCCCTCAGTATTTGTTGCTAATGGACTGCAACTGTGAATGATTACTGGTAAGAAGAAGGAAAACACAACAGCAGCTCAGACTCCCCTACCTCCAGTGGGTGTCAGCCAGGTTAGACTTACAAAGTGTAGAAGTAATTGTATCAAGGTTTTAAATGAAAGTAAGCATCACACATTTCAAAGTTTCTGTTCAGTAACATCCAACCTCCCCCCTTCATTACTGCCATTTAATATCCTCGCACATTTTAAGAGCAATGAACAGAATGCCTTACACTCTGCATGTCACAGATTGCTGGTCAGATAAAACAAGAATGAGCAACCAACACAGAGAGTAAGACACAGCTGCGTTTATGCAAGCAACAATCAGAAGTGCTTTTGCGATCACTTAATGCAATACTTCTGAAATTAATACATGTACAAACTGTCATAAGTTTTGTCAGTATTGTTGATGATGTTGCAGATGGTTGTACACACAATGCTTTTAGTTCTCTACTGCAAAGCTGTTTGTGTGGCGAAGAGGGATAAGACACCCTTTAACATGTTTTGAAGGTCCACTGAAGTGAGAATTCAAATCCAGACCTGTGTGAAAATATTTCCTGTGTACCAACATAAATTTTGTAGTGTTGTTTAACAGATTTATTTTCTTCATTTCATCTAATTTTCCATTTTTTTGTGTTTTTTTAAATGTCAGTATTTGTGTGGTACTTGGCTTAGCGCAAACAAGGGACATGGAAGATCACAATGAATGTCAGGTTTAGGTGTGATTATCTTGCGATGCTTAGCAGTGTACAAACCTGGACTAGTGGCCCATACAGGAAGCAGACAGAACACCTGCAAACACAGCGTAGACAGTGTACAGGTAAAAAAAAAAAAAAAAAAAGATACATTTTTGCAGTTTTTGCTTTCCATTGCGCAAACCACTAAGCAACATTCCACGGTGGTTAGCAAGCTTCCCCAATACCTGCAGCCATCAAACACCTGCAAACAGTATGTAGACAGTCAACAATTTAAAAAGGATACATTCTATTAATTCTGTTGGGAACCGTGCAAACACATTAAGTGGCACTGCATGGGGGTTAACACACAGAACTTAAGAATGAATAGGGAATTAGGCAACTGTCATATAAACCATACCTGTGGCAGCACGTGTAAGTGTAGGGCTTGTCACACATGTGGTCCTGGGTTCTAATACAGGAAATTCCAGACATTTTTACTGTTGTTCCATTTAATATATATTTTTTTGTGGAACAAGTGCTGTTTATTTTAAATGACAGTCAATGTACCCTTACAGATGATTTATAAAACTTTTATACAGAATGCTTGGAATGGAATTTCACAATACTCTGCACTGTACACACTGTCCTGTATTCTGTATGGACCATATACCCTGCTAAATGATAAACCCTGGTAATCACTATGACATTCCACACAATCCCTCTAACCTAGCTTGCTCTGCTGTAAATAAGTTTGCTATTTGTGTTGTTTTACACAGTTTCTTGGCTGCAACACAGTTGCCAGCCATGAAACCATGTTTGTTTAAGTTTAAACGTGGTGCACCGCATGAATATGTAATCATTGCTGCTGCTCACTGCACAAACATGTAAACTCCTTAAACGGAGTTTTTTGAAACCCACAACATGTTTTTTTTTATATATACTTGAGGAAAAATAATTCAGATTTCAAGGGAGATGGAACACCACATTTTCTTGAATCCTTTATGACTTTAGATAAAACTTGGTCCTAAAACAAGTCTAAAGGAGAGAATTCAAAATCAAAAAGTTGAATTACAACTGCTAAATATACAGAGGCAAATGGGTGTCTGAAAAATCATTCCATGGAAAGAAATATTTAAAGATAAATATATTGATAGTATTTGTGATTATTTAAAGGGTAGCATTAATACATTTTAGACAGTCAGAAAGTGTTCTAATGCAGGGAAAACATATGTAAAAATAAATGTAAAAAAATTAATCAGACAAAAAAAAAGGAAAAAAGTAAAGCAACTTAAGAATCAGTGCTGAGAACACAGTTACATACATTAGAAAGGCAAATCATGGAAAAAGTAGCTAACATCAAGGATAACAGAAAATACCTTTATAAATGCATCTGTAAAAAGCAGAGATAGTACTTTACAGCAAAATTACTTAGTCAAACACAGTAAAAACTGCTTAGACCAATGACAATCAAGCTACTTACTGAATAGCATGCAGCTCTTTACGATGATAAAGTCTCTGGCAACTTTGGAAACATTAAAAGTTGAAATAATCAATGTTTCTTCATTGTAACTGATACTACTACACTTCTCTCCAATTTAAATGTATGAAAGACATATGGTTTAGCATGGATATCAAACAAGAACAATTTTTATGGAAAGTTTAAATGTAAAAAAATCAAAAGAATTGGGAAAAAGCTTTATTATGTCCAATATATAAAATGTATAGGTGTTAGAAGTACTTTATCCTGTTAAAAGCCAATCAGTTTATTATCATCTACCAATAAACACACTGAAACAGTGATCTTGACACTTATTTGAGAATATGAACAAGTAGGGGCTGCATAATATTTTGCATATTAGCTTTGCTAAGGATCATTATATTCTAATCTGTAATTTGTCATTTTATAACATTATAACAATGTAAAATAGCACTGGAGTGGATGTTGCCTATGTTGATATGACAACCCCTTTTGAGGTCAATTCTCGATTACTAGCTAATAATCTAAAGACATTAAGTATTACACTTTCACTTGTGAAGTGGATAAAGGAACGACTCTGCAAAAGGACATGGTAAGCTGGCTATGGTAATAGTGCAGGACATATAGGTTACCTTGAATTATGGTCAAGGTGTGCCACAAGGGCCAGTAGTGAGCCCACCTTTATTTAGTCTTTATCTTTTAGATATTCTACTATCAAGAAACATGTTTTATTGTTTTTACGTAAGCAATAATAAAAATGATAAAAAAAAACAAACAAAACATGACACGGGGCGGGAACAAACATACATAGTTTGCATAGTAATCACTGAAAAGGAACAATGAGAACCTCAGTACACTTGCAGATAACAGACTTTCTTTAGCTGGGCACACAGAGAATGAGGTTAAAGAATGCAACAGGGCATTGTTAAACCAAGAGACAGGACAGTTTTGAAGACTATTCTCACTTTTCTGACTTGACCAATGAGATAAAAAATTACGTGCTATTATGCAAACCCTCTGGTAAGGGGAAAAGACCAAGACTGAAAGGTATACAATGAGTAACAAAAAAATGATCAAGTGGCTTGAAAACATGTCCCGTAAAGATCATCTAAGAGAGTCTGAACCTTTATTTGATTTCTTATGGACAAAAAACGAGTGATTTAATGCACGTGTACAAGACCTTTAAATATAATTTCTTATTTGAGTGCCTTGGAATGTAAAGAAGTTTAAAATTGTGTCACACAAAGATTATGTGGACCCTTTTCAAAGAGTGAGAGAACATTTACTTGCGTTACTGAAAGAGACAGGCATCAGTCGCATGGGTTACCAGGATCCATTAGAGAATTTGAGCATGTAAAACAATTAGAACAACTTTATATAACTTTTTGTAGACCAACAATTTGACTATTAGTTGGCTATAAAGGGCAATTTCCCTGTGCCTGATCAACTATGTATGTATGTACAATGATAAACCATGTTTTTTTTGCAACATTAGCTATGAACGTTAGCTGCAGGAGAAAGGTGTCAACATGTGATCCTAGCAATCTGGTTTCAACTACTGACTATAGAACCTTGGGGGGGGGGCATACAGTGAGGGTAAACTTGCCTGCTGTGGGGAAAGACTACTGGGTTTACTGGCACTATAATACTCTATAGGGGATGCTAGCAACCTCACATGTGGGCACTGTAGCATGCCCTGCATAGAAACAAGCATGTGATATGTTACACTACTGCATGTATGCCCACCAGATTTCTACTGCATAAAAAATTCCTGCTGATACACTGGATAATGTTGTACTATATACACTGAGCTCCTTTTCTTCAACTCGAAGATGGATTTAATGCTTCGCCAAATATGCCCACATGCTTGCAGCCCTGGTCTGGGGAAGGTGAGCCAGTCAGTCTAAAGTACTTCTAAGTGAAACCAGTTGTCAGCAAGAGCGGTACCATTCACAACTGAATGACACCTCAACAGGGAAAAACAAAAGAGACTAGCTAAAACCTATGACTTTTTGACTGCAAGACTTGAGTTAAATTTTCTTTTGAAGGTCAGCATGTAATTAGTTACATTACATTTGCTGAAAAGAAAGGGCAGAGATAAACTGCTACAGAATAGGATTTAATAATAAATGAATAGATGGTATGAAATCAACTAGGTACTGTTACTACAGCAGGCTTTGAAACCTTTATTGCTACCTAAAATGATACTATCTTATGGTGGTACTTAGAAGAAAGAAGGGCATCAAAAGTATTCTTGTATTTCTGCTTTTTCATCTTTTCCAAAGGAGTATTTTAAATGGTCCTTCTTAATATTTGGAGGGATTTTTTTCTTCTCTGCATGACTCCCACACACAAATCAGTGGCTATACCACCTGTACCCAATCAGCCCATTTAATTCCTAGCAAGGAATAGTCTAATCAGCCCATTCATTCCCTGAAAGCAAGTGTCAGGTATTAGGCTGCAGTCCAGCATGCTAAGTATGTGGATCACCCTCCCTAACCTGACAAAGAATCCCCAGAGCAGCTAGTGGCTGTACTAGCTCTGCTGTGCTAGGAATCTCCAGGTTGGACTATCATCATCATCAACTATCCAGCCTTTCTCCCATGTTCTACATGGGACAGGATGTCACATCAGCTGTTGCCATCTTTCTTGAGTCAGTGTCACTCTTCTACCTCCTTCAATTGTCATGCCTGTCACAGGTGTTCTCTCATGCAAGTCATCCATTTCTTTGCTGGACATCTTCATTTCCTCTTGCCTTCTTCCTATTTCTCATAAATCATTTTCACCACATTGTCTTTTTTCCTGTACATGTGTCCAAATCACTGTACTCTGTTCTCTATGACCTTCTCTGCAACTGAGGCTATACTGGCTTCTGCTCTGATGTCCTCATTTCATCAATTGTCCCATAGCATGCATCCTATTACTCATCAGAGACACTTTATCTCCATCACCTCTAGCTTCCTCGACTGCTCTGCCTTTACTATCCAGGTTTCTGTATCATTCAGTAGTACTGGTCACACCACCGTTTTTTTTACACTTTACTTTCAGCTTCTTTGGCATTTTTCTGTATTACAGTACCCCCTAATACTCTAAGCCATTTTCCTGTAGTCCCTCTAATTCCAGCTTTGTCCTCCTCTTTCAGACCGCCCTTCTCCTTAACTACTCCTCCCAGATACCTTCCTATCCATACCACTAGAGAAATCTTCCTCTGTTTTCCCTTCTAACTCAATTTTCAGCTTATTCTAATGTTTGCATTTACTGCTAGTGTCAATTGTCTTGCCTGTACTCTTTCATCCCACATGCCTTCTGTTTTGCATTCCATTCCTCTAGCTTTTGCTCAAATTCCTGTTCAAAGTCTGCCTGCAATGCTACATCATCTGAATACTGCAGCTTTGCTGATCTGTTCCATCCAACCTGTCTGCTAATGTCGTCCATCACCATTATAAACCACAGTGGGCTCAAAGATGAATACTGATGCATATCCTCTCCCACTGGGAGCCCCTCTATTCACACTTATTTCTTTGGATCCTTATACATATCCTGTATAATGTATTTTGGAACTTCAAACCACTGAAGAAATGTCTAATTCATCTTTCTCCAAGTGTAAGAATGCCCATTTTGAGCTATTTCCCTATCTCCAGCATCTTCTCACACTATTTGCATCACTAGTTGGTTGTACTGCATACTGATTTGAATCTGAGCTGCTCATCTTATATCACATTTTCTACAGATCTGTGCAGTTGTTTGTCAATCACCCTTTCTAGCAGTTTCATGTAGTGTGACAAGAAACTGATACCTGTGGACTACCCTGACTTGTGTATGTCCCCTTTGTCCTTGTACATTAGCACTAGAATGCTTATTCTTCAATCATCTGGACAACACCTAGAAAGCCACCACTATGAGTACTCTCGGGAGCTATTTTACCCCTAACATACACAGCATGTTGATCATATGTGATGTGACTACTACAACTTCATTTTTCTTAGTGCTGGTTCTTACTTCTTCTAGGGTGGATTCTTCTCTTTTAATGTAGGCTTTGCATATGGCAATATAGCTTCTGTGGGGTTTTCTTCATTCAGAAGTTACTGGAAGTAGTCCCTCTACCTGTTTTTGATCTCCTGTGGATTGGTGAGAAGATAGTTGCTGGCATCCCTTATGAACGGTGGCCTAACTTCTTTATCCTTCTGCTTTTGCCTTACAACCTTACAGTGTCTTTGTGCCATCTGTTGTGTCACTTTCCAGATAATGGCAGAGTGCAGCTGACCCTTGTTCTTAGTTGTTGCAACTGGTTTCTTACCCTCTTTGTTAGCCAACCAGTAGTTCTTGACTTTTCTTTCCCCACTATTTTCTACACTCTTTCTTTCTTTTGATAACCCTGTAGATTTCTGTATTTCAGCACCAATTTTCCTTATGTATCTTCTTCCGTATATATTCTATACTCTTCACATGCATAAGCCCCAGTTTCTAACACAGTTGTAACCATAGCTAATTACATGTTTCTGACAGGGGATGTTCCATGGACTTGCATAGGCTCATCAAGTTCACTTTATTAAACTGCTTAAGCATAAACACAAGGATAAATAGAATACAAAATAAAACAATAGACACAAAGTGGTGACAAGTACACACAAAGAGTAGAAAAAGCCGAAAAAAAAAAAAATAAGAGCAAACTGTCTGAAGTAAAAATGCATTTAACGTGCATGGTTATACTATGAGAAATACAATCAGAAACATTTAAGGATTGCCTGAACTCTCTCCCAGTAAGGATACTCACACAATACCAACTTGTATAGGGCCCTAGGTAGTCCAACACTAGAAACTTAACAATAATATAATGATGAACAGAAAGCCAGTGAAGTTCTGGCAGTACAACATGACAGTAATATGATACTCCAGTGAGCAACCAGGCCATGACATTCTGTATTAACTTACTCACATTTAGAATGTGGAAGCCCTAGGTTCAGGTCATTACAATAGTTATGTAAGGAGGATACCAAGGAAGGAAGCACTACATGAAGGACTTTGGTTGGAAAAAGACATTAATTTGGATGAAACACTTCAGATGGAAAGAGGAAGATCTGACAATTGCTGAAATCTGGTCCTTTAAAGTCAGCTTGTTGTATAAAATACCACAAAAATCTTGCACCTTTGACATGAACAATGTCACCACTACACATGATTATGCTGAAAGGTTAATATTATGCTACTGATCCTGAGGACCAGTAGCATAGCCACAATATCCCAAATCATACTTATCCACTGACATGACTGATTGACTGATACCTAGTTTCAACCCCTTTCAATATGAGCTTGAAGGGCCAGACCCAGGGTGTATTTATGACTGACCATCTGTTCGTTCAGGTTACAAAAAGAGGGTCAGGGAGCTACTTTGCTTTATATAACAGGTATTGTGTGTGATATATATATATATATATATATATATACACACACACACACACACACACACACAAACACACACACCTACCTCGACAGCAGGTCATATGACATTAAGGGACAGAAAAACTGGAACAGATGAAGCCTTCAAAGTGATATATAGAACCAGGAAATATCTTTCAAATGCTTTACTGTTATCCAGTCATGGATGCTTTTGAATTTGCTAAAATTAACACAGATTCCTCAGTAAAATGTGGAGGGGGCAGACTAGCATTTTATCCACATAACAATGATACGGCAACCCCCCCCCCCCCCCATTAAAGGGATTCACATTATATGCTTGAAATCCTGAAATATCGAATTTCAGAATCTCGAGCCCATAAAGTGGAAAAGCTAAAACATTGAACACTCAGACGCACAAAATTAGAGCATATAAAGTGAATCCCTTTAAAGATATCTCCTAAAGGGAGAAAGTACCCACTGAAAAGTAATGGCCCAAATATGGAACCTTCTTGTACAGTACAACTAAGACAGAAGGATGCAGAGGAACTAACCACAGATACAACAGTCAGTTTCTACCCAGAAAAGGCAAACCAATCTACTTCAGTGAAAATAATACAACAGTGTTGACCTCAATGTCGGTAAGCTAATCATAACAATTTTAGCAGAAACAGAAGCTAGATACATGTCAGTATTTTTCAGACTCCAATCAATGCTGCATTGCCTTAGGTAGCCAGATGTTTAATAAAATAGTTATAATTTTTGGTTCTTATTGACAGTGAGGTAGGGACTATACCCATTGCTGTTGACAGTTTTATGCATAAAAAGCATTTGAACAAGTGGACATGGACTTTTTTCCAATTTAATAAGTAAATTAGGCTTCCTAAACAAATTTGTTATATCAGTGTTTAAGAAGATTTTTGAGGGTACCACAGCACAAGTTAAAATTGGAGTGCGAATGTCTGGCCATTTGAACTAAGCCGGCTATCAGGCACAGGATTCTTACCATCCGTTCTGTTGTTTAAAAAGCTTCTAGAACACTGGCTGTGAAAATGAAACGCCTACTAATAAAGCACTACAGGTAGACAGAGAAAGAGAACATGGTATTACTGTTTGCTTATGACTTATTACACTTATGAATCCAAACAATGTTGTAGACAGTATACACAGTACAAATGCAGCATAAAGATCAGGTGATGAAGAAGACTGTAATAAGCAGGTATTCTCAGAGGGTGACAGAAACTGACACATGCACTACAAAAGTGGACATCTTTGACACAGGTTACAAATCAACTTAATAAATTACAATTCAGCGTAGATTAATGCACATTGTTTTTAACAGCTTAACCTGCAGTTCAGTATGTATAAGCTTTACCTTTTCATAAGCAGAATGAATAATTTTGTTGGAATTTTGATTTATTTATTTGGTTTGTTTGTTAACCAGGATAAAGTCTCTACGTACACCCTTTTCAGACTTAGCTCAGGACCATCGCTGTCTGGTTAAGTGACTTTTTATTTTATTTATTTCATTTGTTAACAGGGTAATGTCCGACTGAGCACAAGGTCCACTTTCAGCAGAGGCCCAGGGAGAAAAGCTCCATTCATACATTTGAGACACATTAAAACCAATTTAACAAAGTGATGAACATTAATAGTATTTACAGTGTACAACGTACATCCTTACTGGTAATTTAAATAGTAGCAGTATTCAACAAAAATGTATAAGGTTGGCACAGTTTAAGATGGTATTCTGAAATATTAATTAATTAAATTTAAAAGAATGGCACAGTTTGAGAAGGAAATAACAGCATGAAAAGTAGTGAACAGTGTGTTACAGTTTGACAGGATAAAGGGATGCAGTCACCTTAATAGTTGTAAGACCATGCAGTATTTTTGCTAATTGAGAGAGTGTTGGATCAGCTTAGATTCAGCAGAAAATAACTGTAGCTGTGAGAAGAGCTATTAAGGTAGGGAGAAGTGGGTGGACTAGCCTGCTGTATGACAGGAAAAGAGTCCGTGTTTTCCTAAATGTTGCTTGAGGAGGTATTTGCAATTCACTCATACTCTACCTATTTTGCAAATTGCTGCAACTATTTTTCAATCCCCATGCTCAGAATAATTTAGTAGGCAAGTAAAGGCAGAAGGAATCAAACCCTGGACTGTAGGAAGCAGCTCATTAACAGCCCATAGCTTTAATCCACTGTGCTAACTACAACACCAGATTGGAGAATGGGTGCACACAGTAAAAGGTGTGTATGATGAAATGTGCACAGACATTGTCTCAATGCGAGTTGCATGCAACAAGTAATTGGTGAGGTGCAGCTGGGTAAACTTGCAGACTAAATGAACAAAAGGTTAGAGAAGGCTCTGGAAGTAACTACTTCACTCACCAGAAGAAAAGTGTGTGTGAGTTAAAAACCCTGGAAATCGGGGAGTTTACAGATCCCTGTGGGAAATCTGTTAATCAACACACACTGTACTGCTGGTATAAGCTTTGAGAAAGATCATTCTGTGGAAGAGAGTATTGGATGGTTACATCTAAGCAGATGATGACTGGTATTAACTGCAAGTATGTAGGACAGTGGGGACTAAAAAATAGATGCAGCAATTTGCAAAATAGGTAGAGTATAAGTGAATTGCAGCAATATACAGATATACGATAAAATCAAATAAACATTATATAAACTGTTGAAATACTGCCTTCTCTTAAACCTCATTCTTCCTCCAAAACATTTTCTTGTAAGTATTGTTTCCACAATTTCAAAACTTTTCTATGTAATTTACTCCTACTGTTTTCTAAAGATCCCACTTCCTACTCTTTTATCTCTATTACAGTATTCACTACTTCAAGTATAGTTGGTATAGACTTTGATTTCCATTTTTTCACATTTGCTTTTTTGGCAGCCACAAGAATTAAACTTCACAAGGCCTTACTATGTCTAGGCAATTCAGATTCTGTAGCCTAGCTCAAAAATAGGTTCATACTAGGCTATCTGCCCGAGGGCATTTACAAGCCTAGCCCAAAGTTTTGTGGCTTACGCCACCCCTTTAGCATGGGGAACTATATCCATTATTTTGCTGTGCCTCTGTCGAGCAGTGACACTGAGGTAATCCCTGGGGTATATCTGCGATCTCCCATCCATTGGTCAAGATTTCTCTTGAACAAGGCCAGTGAGGTGCTCTGCCTCACATATACCGGGATTTTATTCCACAGCATAGGGAGTCTTTGGGTGATGAATCTATCCCTCCAGCACGTCCTATTAATAGCCGTGTCGAGGTTTAAGTCTCCCGCCCTTGTGGCTCTGACGGATCTAGATTTTTTGAGGTGAAGCATATTCATCAAATCTGGGTTTGACATGGCCTTGTATGTTAGGCAAAGGTCACCTCTGAGCAAGCGTGGCGACTGAATAGAGCTGGAGTTCTTTCAGTCGGGCAGCATAGGACAGATGTTTGAGACCCTTTATCCTTTTGGTGAGGAACTTTGTGGCCTCTCCAGCTGCTGCAAGTGTCGGGTCAGATACATTCCGAATGGGGCATTGTACTCAATCATTGGTCTGATGAGTGATGAGTAACTATGACCTCCCTTGATCTAGATGAGAATCCCTTCATGATAAGGTGGGCAATGTAGAAGGTCTTCCTAACTACTTTAGCAACATGGGTGTCGAATGACAGACTACTATCAACCTGGGTCCCCAGGTCCCTGATAACTTCTTCTGTGCTCAGTGGATTGCCACCTATTTGGTAGCTAGGGGTAACCTTGTTTTTCCCGAAGGGTATGACTATGCATTTTTTGGCATTTAACTTTAGGCCATGGCTCTGGCACCAGTTATCCGTTTCTGTGAGACCCTTCTGAAGGATATCTGTGTCAGATGTGTTTTCTACTATGGCGCCCAGTTTGCAGTCATCTGCAAACTTTGTCAGCCATAACCCTCCTGTGTTTGCTTGTACTTCAGAAAAGTAGATGCCAAACAAGAGTGGGCCCAGGACTGAGCCCTGTGGTACACCACTTGTGACAGGCTTAGAGTCTGACATGGCGCCAGCAACTCTGACCCTGTGGGTTCTGTCACTCAGCCAGTTTGCAACCCATCTTGTGATGTATGGGTTAACATTTAAGCTGATGAGTTTTTCAATGATACCCGAGTGGGGTATAATAAAAAAATAAATAAAATATTTTCCTTAGTTACACACATCTGGTCACCCAGTACTCCTGACAGAGTACTCTAAGAAATTTTAAAGTTGGGCAATTCATTAACACTCTTAGAACATATGCTCCCAAGTACCTCTTTCTTCCCCATTACACCTCAAACATTTGCCATCTACTGAGGAAAAATTCATTGAAGTCTGCTTGGGGAATAAAGCTATCTATGCAAACACTTCCAGGCAAAAATCATAAATCTTTTAAAGGATTTTGCTGCATATTTGGGGGGCTTAAATATGTCCTCCCATTGTTTCGATGTAAATTACTTATCTAATCTCTCTTCCCTATCTTTTATGACCTCCTCTGATTGACTCCTATAGTTACTACGCAATATGTTATATGCCCTACTAATATCATCTTTTTTTAACAGCAGCTTCTGCTCCACATTCAATTAAAAACTCAACCAGTGCAGGAAGGAAGGCAATCTCTAGCCTGCAATCCAAATATCTTCTTGGCCTCTTCTCATTCTATTCCCTTTCCCTTTCTAATTATTTGTTGCAACACCTTGGTTCCACTGCCAGCTTCCTCCAGTACATTCCAGTCCCCTCTTGCTTCTTCTCTGTACCCCTAATTGTACTCTTTCCTATCAGCAGAATTTCCTTTCTCCATTCCACAGTTGGTTTAGTTCTTAGTATACTTTCTGCTTCTTTATGAATATAATACTATGTATGACTGTTGTTATTCTCCTTAAGGCTCTGCATCCAAAATCCCATTTTTTCCTTATTTCTTGAATTACCCTCTTCTGTTTGTGTTACGTAAGAGAGTCTTAACTGTGTAACTCTAAAAATATCCCTTCAAATCAGGTAATCCTAAACCTCCTTGTTCTATTGGGAGGTTCACCATATCCCACTTGACTCTTGCCCTCTTCTCTCAGATAAAATCCTTTAACTGTTTAATAACTACTACCCAAAACGTCACCTTTTGTTGACCTGCGTACAAAACTAAAAGGACTAAAAACATTTTTAATACTTTTATCTTTCTGTCTATATCCACAGGCAAGAGCTCCCAGTTTTTATATTACATTTTTAGTCTGTTCACGCACATCCTTAACTGCTCAATCCTTATGCCTTCATTTTCTCATGTCCCCATAAATATAGATATTACTGAACCAATTCACGTGTGGTATATTCATTAAATTTTATATTTTGGCGAAAAAAAATTGAACTGTCTCAGAATGTTCCACAACCCTAACATGTGCTACCCTGGTTCCATCAGATAAGAAATAATATAATCTGCAAATAAAGCAAACTTTTCAGAACTTGTTTAGAACTTGTTAGCACTAAGCTACAAATTACTACAGCACTCAACCTTCCTCTTTACCTAGAGGAAAACAGTTTTTGTGCTTACTTTCCTCACTTGCTTACAGAAAAACAGCTCTTATACTCACTTTCCTCACTTGTCTAGAGGAAAGTAGTTTTTTATTCAGGCATATCCAAGGGTCAGCTTCCAGTGTTCTCTCCTGTCTATCTGATGAATCTGGACATCTTGGGGCAATGTAGAAATTGCCTCATGTACACAGACAACCCTCTCCTCCTACCACCCAACACCACAACCTGTGAGAGATGCACTTATCTAGCCAAACTGGAGGTAAAGCTCTCAACAACTAAGACTGAACTTGACAGTCAAGAGGAGAAGGTAAACACTTGAACCACACCACAATCATCACATAGTCCCACTATACCTACACCACCAAAATCCACATATAGAAACACAAAAACATTCACAGAGGTGCTCAATAATAATCTTCTCAAGCAACAGAAACCTCCACCCCCGCAACACAACCCAAATGACACACAGCCCACAGACTCAGTGTGCCACTCAACCACAGCCCATAAGGCAAAACAACGTACCCAACACACTAGTCATAGGTGACTCTATAGACAGGCACACACTGATGTCCCACTCACCAGGCTAAACAAGGAGAAGGTTGCTGTCAGCTGCCTGTCGAGTGCCAGGATCTGCCACATAACCCACGCACTCAGGTCACTCCCCAAAAAGTACATATATGACTCTGTCATTGTCCATGTTGGTGTGAATGACCTGAGACGTACCTCCCTGGATTACATGAAAAGAGACATGGAAGAGCTCTCTGATCTTGTAGCCCAGGCAGGTATGACCCTAGCACTGAGTAGCATCCTGCCATCGCCCAGAATGATACTGCATTACAAGGACAAAATGATTGACTTCAACAATTGGCTAAGCTTCTGGTGTCATTCTAAGGGGATCCAGTACCTGTCTGCCTGGGACGACATGATCGACAGACCACAATGCTTTGCCAGAGATGGCCTGCACCTGTCACCCCTGGGATGCCGGACACTGGCTAAGGCTCTTGCTGCCCCTATAGCACCTTTTTCAGGCAAGGTTCAAATGACAAATTCACCACTGTAACAGGAACAGGCAAGCAAAAATTGAGGGTAATGCTACTCAATGCTAGAAGTCTAAATCTCAAAATGCACTCCTTCGAGGCACTCCTTAAAATGGAAAACATCGATATCTGTGGAGTGACTGGGACCTGGTTCAAGGCTCCAGAGAGCACCCCTGCATTATCAGGCTATAACTCATACCACACTTTTCAGCCACCTAACCTGGACTGGAACACCAAAGGCAGAGGTGTGTCCATATTCATTAAGGATATCCACACCTCCAGGCTATTTGCTCAGCATAATGCACACGAGGTTATCCAAGTGCAACTAACTCTGGGCAAAACTGCAATCCAAATTGTAGCTTGCTACAGATCCCCCACCATGCCCCAAGATTCCCACTCCTCTTTTCTTGATATAATGGAAAATATTAGAGTTCAACCAAACACCCTAATAATTGGCGATTTCAACTACCCCACCATTATCTGGGAAAACTACTCGTGTACTAACTCCTTCACTCAACGCTTTCTGGAATTCATAAATTCCAATGCACTGGATCAACTTATCCACACCACCACCAGGGGCAACAATATCCTAGACCAAGTCATTACCAACATGAGTGATCGGTGTACCACACCTGAAGTCAACGCCTCGTTGATCAGATCCGACTATAAGCTAATCACCCTAGATATCCACATCCCGTCCCCACCCCCTATTAAGGAAATCACGGTAAAAAAAGGTTTAGCACAACAATTTACAGGAAAGAAACATTTTCTAACAACTATTTAGACTTCCATAGTTGCCATCCTAGTCACACTAAAAGGAATATATGTAAAGGACAGCTGGTTAGGGCCACCCATATGTGTTCAGAAATTGAACTGTTTGAAATTGAAGTAAACAAAACAAGTAGCATGTTTCTACAAAGAGGATACCCCAGAAAATTAGTGAAAAATTTGTGTGGATAGATAAAAACAAGATGGAGGAACAGGTACAAACCCCTGTTGGGTAGCACCAGTGGACTGGAGAATGAGGAGGACACACCAGGAAACAATATAGACTTTAACAGGGGGATGGTGATACCCTACACTTCTAATAGTAACAATATCAAGGACATTATTCAGAAAAACTGGGTGATATTTAAAGGGAATTCTGAGATTTTGAATTTGTAGGTAACGAACAACATTTTATTCATAGGTTCATAGGTTGATACTAGGCTATCTGCCCTAGGGCATTTACAAGCCTAGCCAGAGTGTGCTTGGTTTTCACCACCCTTTTAAACAAGTTTACTATACCCTTTTAAGGTTAGTTTACTGTGCCTCTGTCTAGCAGTGACGCAGAGGTGATCCCCGGGGTAAACCTACGATCTCCCATCCACTCGTCAAGATTTCTCTTGAAGAGAAGCAGTGAGGGGCTCTGTCTGACATGGACTGGGATTCTATTCCAGAGTGATGGGAGCCTCTGGGTTATAAATCTGTCCCTCCAGCATGTTCTATTAATTTCTGTGCTGAGGTTTAAGTCCTTCGAGTGGGTAGCTCTAAGGAATTTGGATTTTCTGAGGTGGAGCATGTCCATTAAATCTGGGTTTGACATGGCTTTATAGGTCAGGCACAGGTCGCCTCTGAGTAGGCGGTATGCAACTGAGTATAGCTGTAGTTTCTTTAACCGGGCAGCATAGGTCATTTGTTTGAGTCCCTTGATCCTCTTGGTGAGGTACTTTTGGGGACTTTCCAGTTGCTGCAGGTGTCGGGTAAGGTACATCCCAAATGGGGCATTGTAATCTATTATGGGCCTGATGAGTAGAGGGGCACAATGACCTCTCTTGATCTAGATGTGAACCCTTTCGTGATGAGGTGGGCTATATAGAAGGTCTTTCTAACCACTTTGGCAACGTGACTGTCAAAGGAAAAATTGCTATCCACTTGGGTCCCCAAATCCCTAATTAATGGATTACCACCTATGTGGTAATTTGTGGGCACTTTGTTTTTCCCAAAGGGGATGACTATGCACTTTTTGGCATTTAGCTATAGGCCATGGTTCTGGCACCAGTTATCCGTCTCTGTGAGGCCCTTATGGAGGATGTCTGTGTCAGTTGGTGAGTCGATTATGGCACCCAGTTTGCAGTCGTCTGCGAACTTGGTCAGCCATAGTCCTCCCTTGTTAGCCTGTACCTCAGAGAAATATATACCGAACAAGAAAGGTCCCAGGACTGAGCCTTGTGAGACGCCACTAGTAACTGGTTTAGAGTCTGATATGGCTCCCACAATTCTGACCATGTGGGTTCTATCCAGTTTGCAACCCATCTTATGACATAGGGGTTGATATTTAAGCTGGAGAGCTTATTTATGATGCCCGAGTGGGGTATTGTGTCAAAGGCTTTTGCAAGGTCTAGGTAGGCTGTGTGGACTACCTTCCCTTCATCTATTGCCTTGGTGACTGTTTCAAAGAGGTCAATCAGGTTCAGGAGGCAGGATCTGCCCTTAAAGCCAAACTGGGTAGGATCCAGCATCTGCAGGTCTCCAATGTCTTTGTTTATGAGCTCCATGATGATCCGCTCCATAGCTTTGCAGACCACGCTAGTGAAAGTTATGGGGCGATAGCTTCCAGGGTCCATTGAGGCACCACCCTTGTGGAGTAGGACCACTGTTGCTGTACGCCATTCCTTGGGTACATATCCTGTACTAAGGCTGAGGTTGAACAGTAACTTTATATGAGGTTTTAGCTCTTTCTTGGAGCTTGTGTAGGACGCAGCCCAGGACACTGTCCGGTCCCATTGATGCTGAGTTTTTTGCCTTGGGGAGAGCAACTCTCACCTCAGCATCTGAGATGTCAGGGAGGCGACTCTCTGCTGGGATAGATATTTGCTCTTTTGGGGGGGAAGGGGGGATATGTTTGCACTGAACCTGCCTGCCAGGATGATGGCTATGTCTGTGGGTTCAGTGTATTTTTTGTCATTTTGGATTAACTCTGAACATATCTGGGAGTTGCCACCCAGGTTTCTAACATAACTAAAAAAGGCCTTGTGATTATCTTTGGTGTCCTGGGCAATTTTTCTCTCGAAGCTGGCCTTGGATGATTTTATGAGGGACCGTAGTTTTTTGCTAGTACTGATCAGAGATGCCTTCCCTTTTAGGGATTTTGCTCTATCATGTAGTAGCTTCCTACTTTTGTTGTAAAGTTTTTTTATGGCTGGGTCCACCAGATTGGACGCCTGCCTTTGGAGGATTGGGTCTTGGTTTTATTTGGGACTGCATGATCCATGCATTCCTGAAGGTGTCCATAGAATGCGTTTATAAAGGTTTCTGCAATTTGGGCTGTAGTTTCCGCTGGCCCGGGGGCTTTGAAGGATGTCACCTCAGTTTTGAGAAGTGTGAAATTAGCTTTTGAGAAATTTTTCACTGTGGTTTTCTGTGCTGGGGGTGGGGTCGGGATGTGGATGTCCAGTGAGATTAATTTATGGTCTGATCTTACCAATGAGGGGTATACTTCTGGTGTGGAGCATAGAGTCCCCATATTGGTGATGATCAGGTCCAGTATGTTTTCCCCTCTTGTGGGAGTAGTGACAAGTTGTTCCATAGCATTTGAGTTTATAAATTCAAGGAACCTTTGGGCTAGGGCGTTGGGGCTTGAGTAAAAAAACAGGTAGAAATTGTAAATCTCTTTTCGAACAACATATAGGTAGGAGCATCACAGTCAAGGGCACCACAAGTTGTGGTGCCTGTAGGCAGCGTGAGCATATTTGGAAAGGAAGGACTATTACCCTCCCAGGTATACCCTTTGTGGTCAATTTACTTAGGGGAAATTGCAATACCAAGGACTAGTTTATATAGCGGTCTGTGAAGGATGTGGGCAGTATTATGTAGGTATGATTAAAGAAGATTACGAACATTTGTATGCAATACAGAAGGCAAATACTAACAATGCACTGTTTAGACATACCATCAAATGCCGGAACTATACTGGATTTAAATTTTGAATTTTAGAGGTTTTACCTGTTGACCCTGGAGGGGGATGGTGGGAACTATTGCTAGAAATAAAAGAATTCCAATGGCAAGTAAGATTAAATGCTGTCCAACCCTCAGGTTTAAATGAGAACATTTCCATACTTCCTATTCTAAAGAAGAGAGCATTAGAATTGTGATTTCTCAAGTTGTTAGTTAGAACAGGCATTAGGGGCTAACTGAATATTTATTCAAGTAGTAAGGGTATGCTATATTTCTCTACCATTTTTTGATTCCCTAACATGGTTTTAAAATTTATTGTTTCTCTTTGAAACTAAGCCTTAAATGCTCACATCTAAATTTTTAGCAGTCGCATATAAGTATGAACTTTTATTAATGGTTCATGTATAAACCATATATTTTAGAATGTATTTAGTATTCAAATTAATATACATTTTTATTTTCCAATAGGTGTATGTATGTATATATAATTCTATTGGCATGAGATGCAGGAATTATTTTGGGTATATATAAGCAACATGACAATCTTATTTTGAAGTTTCTATAGTGGCCTGTATCTTTAAAAGTTGATGAGTTGACAATATTAGTTAATTGGGTAGGGTTTATAAGGAAGTTGTACTTATACTATGTTTGTTCTGATGAAGCCCCAGTATTAAGTGTGGAGGGACGAAAGCATGTGACTGAGTGAATTACAATAAAATTTATTGGATTTTATGACTAAGCTGTATTTTTGAACTCACACGTGTGAAGGTCTCAAACCGAGATTTTTTTTCTTTACAGCTCGAAAGACAAGATGAAAGATTTAGTTATTTTCAGTATATTCAGTGTTCCAATTTATAGTTTTTCCACTTAAAACTTATTAGATTAAGCTAATGGTCTTAACCCACACATTCACCTATGCAAAAATAACAGAAAACATATCAATCATACATTATAGTCTGCGTACTTTTGTACCCCATTCCCCGCCTCAACAACCCAAGATTACAGTCTATTAACATAAACATGGTTTTGTCTAGCCTTTTCTTTCTTTATGCACTGCAATGCCCACATTTCTTAGTACTAAAATGAAGAAAGAGAAGGAAAAAAGGCATCCATTTACTTTAGTAACCTTATCAAACACAAAAAACAACTAAAATACTTTACTATAAAACATGCAATTTATATTGTGAATTTTCATAAAAATACTATTAAAAAGAGAATCTGTTTTACTTAGTTACTTTTTTCCTTCTTTTTCCCCTATCCTCAGTGTCCTTCTAAACATCAACTAATGACATGAAGTAAGGCAAATGTTTTTCAATTCCCACAAGTTTAACAAAGTCAAAAAAAGTCCACTCTTTCCACTTTTTCTTATAAAGCCATATGACCGATGCTTTGCAGTCTCACAGTGATTCACCAGTTTCCACATTGCTGGTTTTCTCCCTATTCATCTCCATCTCCCAACACCAGTTTCTGGCTCAATTTCAAAGTAGTCCCAATTTTTTTAGTCCTCTCTCGAGCATTTACTTTGGAACACTGGAAACGGTTTCACTGGCAAAGTCTCTCCATCTGCATTACTATCAGAAGAATGAGAAGAGTCCCCTTCTGCTTGATGCCTCACTTTCTTTGGACAAACTTTTGCATTTCTTCCTTAGCCTGTTCTGTATTAAAAAAAATATTCTGATCCTCCAGAGAAAAAAAATATCCTGAAGACAGCTACATACTGCAGCTTGAATCTCAGACCTGCCTCTGGAATAAATTTGTTTCTGTCTGGTGTACAGTGAATAATCATTTACCACAAACACTCTATTGTCTCCACCTTTTAATACTTTACCCTTTTGCCACAGTTTTGTTAGACTCGACTCTTTCTACTAGTACTTTTGCCTTTTTTATAATACAGATCTTGGCTGGCAGGCTAGAGATTGCCTTCCATATCAAGGATTGACATCAGAATATAGGCAAAGAGAAAGAAATGAGGGGGCGGTCCTAAACAAAAGACCAGCGCTGGTACAGTTTTTAGTAGAAGCTACAATAGAAGTTGCTGTTGAGAAAGGAATAATTAGTAAAGCAAATAAAATATTGCATGATAACTATAAGAATCAATCAGAGGAGGTTAAAAAGGAATGGGAAGAGAAATCAGACAAGAAATTCACAAACAAACAATGGAGGGACATATGCAAGCCTCCCAAATACGCAACAAAATTTAGAAGATTTAGGATCTTTGCTTGGAAGTGTTTACATAGGTATTTTTATACCCCAATCAGACTTCAAAGAATTTTTCCGCAGGTAGGCAGCAAATGCTGAAGATGTGATGGGGAAAAAAGAAGTAACTGGAAACATGTTTTCTGAGAGTGCAAAGGGTTGGCAGACTTTGAGGATTCCCTGCAGACTGCTCTGTCGGAGATGCCAGATGACCAAATTGGAGTAACTAGGGGAAATGATTTTTTGACCTATGATACAGAATCGGAATTGCCTAGACATAGTAAGGCCTGGCTGAGTATAATTATGGTGGCTGCCAAAAATCAATTACTAGAAAATGGAAATGAAAGTGTAAACCAACTTTACTAGAAGTACAGAAGATAGTAACAGAGATAAAACAACTGGAACTGGCAACTTTAAAAAGGGTAGGAGCAGTTACATAGGAAAAAATGGGAAATGGGGGATCAATACATGCAGAGGAGGAACAAGATTTAAATGAAGACAGGATATGAATGAGCTATGTAATGGCTGACGAACAATAACTGGATATGTTTAAACTGATGTATAATGTTTGCAGCTAGAGTTGTGTCGACACAGTTTGGAATGTATAATGTTTACAGCTGAGATTTTGTCGCTTTGGTTTATTTTCATTTATATAAATGTAACACTGCCTACGTCATACATGACAATTTAATAAAGATGTTTCTTGTTTAAAAAAATACAGACCTTGGCCACTTTCTCATGGCCAGGTTTGAAACATACACATGGTGTGCCTTTTCAATTTATTTATTTAAATTTGTTGACCAGGAGTGTCCGACTGGACGTAGGTCTATTTTCAGCGGAGGCCCGGGGAGAAAAGCTCCACAGTAAAATAAACAGACAGTAGTTACATTGGATTACATAGCGATTAACAATTTAACATAGCAATTACTTACAACATATTTACAGATGAAGAACATAGTACATCAGTAGACAACTAGAATCTTTATCTGTGAAGTACATAACAGACATTAACAAATGTTACAATGAGAAGTTCCTGCTGTATAATAAGTACTAGGCTTATGAGCATCTGAGCTTGCTATAATCAAGGTAGTTAGTGGAGTGGAAAGAAAGGTAGTGGTTGGATGGGGTGGATGCTATTAGAGTGGGAGTTGCAAGGGCATAGCCAGCATGTTTTTAGGTGCACTTTTAGTAAAGTTTTGAAGTGGATGCATGATGGTACGGAGGTAATTGTGGGTGGGAGTGAGTTCCATAATTTGGCTATGGCGCAATCGAATAGTGCTTCACCAGCAGAGTTATTGGCTTCAGTGATCTGCAAGCGATTTTTGTTGCTGGATCTTAGTGGTCTGGTGGTGCGATAGGGTTAGAGTAGATTATGGAGGGATGGGACATTTAGTGGATTTAATTTAATGGATTGACATTTAGTCAATTAACAGTTCCTGCTGTGGAATACCAGTTCAATTGCTTATTTATGCCGTCATAAAATTAATACAGTCTATTCCTTCAAGTTTCTATTGCACAGCAGAAAATCTCAGGTTTTCCATACATGCTCTGTTTAAAGCAGGCTGTAGGTACACCACACCACACTGTTTATTGGGAGCGCTTTCGTCAGAGGCAATGCTCCAACTTCATCAGAAAAAGCCAAGACAACAAAATACTACTTTATATGATTACAAGTGGATCCAATTAAGCCAAATTAGAATAGGCATTCTTTAAATTAGATCCATTAAACCATGTACATTAGTTAAAAACCTCTAAATAAGTTATAAAGCAAATAGTTTAACCTTATATAATGCATATAAGCTCAACATATAAAATGTATGTTGCTAAAACCTTGTACAATATATAAACACGAAAAATAACTATAAAAAATAGCTATAAAAATTGATATATGAATAAAGAGATACAAATTGAACTAGGATACCAAGACAGACGAACAAATTATTGATGCAAATATTGAAACATTAAAAAATTAAAAGATTTTTTTCTCATTTGATATAAATATATGTATCAAAAACCACCAACTTCTTCGGCCAAGTGGACTAGTGCTTAAGTGCAATATAATATATACTACACTGTGTAACAAGACAATCAATGCCACAGGTCCCCATCATACTTAAATTCATTTTATTTATTTTATTTATTTATTTAAATTTGTTGACCGGGAGTGTCCGACTGGACGTAGGTCCATTTTCAGCGGAGGCCCGGGGAGAAAAGCTCCACAGTAAAATAAACAGACAGTAGTTACATTGGATTACATAGCGATTAACAATTTAACATAGCAATTACTTACAACATATTTACAGATGAAGAACATAGTACATCAGTAGACAACTAGAATCTTTATCTGTGAAGTACATAACAGACATTAACAAATGTTACAATGAGAAGTTCCTGCTGTATAATAAGTACTAGGCTTATGAGCATCTGAGCTTGCTATAATCAAGGTAGTTAGTGGATTGGAGAGAAAGGTAGTGGTTGGATGGGGTGGATGATATTAGAGTGGGAGTTGCAAGGGCATAGCCAGCATGTTTTTAGGTGCGCTTTTAGTAAAGTTTTGAAGTGGGTGCATGATGGTAAGGAGGTAATTGTGGGTGGGAGTGAGTTCCATACTTTGGCTATGGCGCAAAAGAATAGTGCTTCACCAGCAGAGTTATTGGCTTTAGTGATCTGCAAGTGATTTTTGTTGCTGGATCTTAGTGGTCTGGTGGTGCGATAGGGTTGGAGTAGATTCTGGAGGGATGGGACATTTAGTGGATGGTTTACTAGTTTGTGGGCGAGTGAGAGTTGATACCACTGAAGGAGGTGAGGGAGTGGGAGTTGCAAGGCCAGCCCGGTTCAGCAAGTGAGAGACAGTGGTGACTACGGTAGGATGCCCCTGTGGCGAATTTGGTGATTTTGTTGTAGCAGGTCTCTAGCTTGTTTAGATCACATTGCCTTAGGTTGGTATATATTGGAGAGGCATAAAGTAGGGTGGAGATAAGGTGGGAATTTGCTATTGAAATCTTTGCTGCTTTGGTGAGAAATTGCTTATTTCTGTATAACGCTCCTAGTTTTTTGTGGACTTTATTTATGGTCATGGATATGTGAATGTCAAATTTTAGTTTATTGTCTATTTCCACTCCTAGCAATTTGGTGTGTTCATTTGGGTATATAGTGGTGTTGTCTTTTGCTGTGATGTTAAAGTGAGAGTTGTTTTGAGTATGTTAGGTGGGTTGGAAGATGAGTAGTTTAGTTTTGTTTGGGTTGAGTATTAACTGGGCATCGGATAACCATGCTTCAACAGAGGAAAAGGCTTCCTGTGTGACTTTTTGCAGTTTGGATAGGGACTGGGCTGAGAAGATGATGGTCGAGTTATCTGCGTATTGTATGAGTGTGCCATGTTTGGTGGCAGAGGCTAGATTATTGGTGTAAACAGAGAAGAGTAGGGGTCCAAGGATGGATCCTTGGGGAACCCCTATGGAGACAGGTAGTTGGGGAGATATGACATTCTGCCATACAATGGATTGTTGGCGGTCAGACAGATAACTCTGAAACCAGTCGGTGACCGATTGTGAGAAGGATAGGATATTGAGGACAGAGATAAGTTGTTTGTGTGGGACCATGTCAAATGCTTTAGATAGGTCTAGGAAAGTAGCAGAGGAGAGATAGCCATTGTTTTTATGCTGAAGGATAGTGTTAGTAAAGGAGAGTAAGGCAGTGGTGGTGCTATGGTTTGGTCGGAAACCATGCTGAGTACTGGAAAGGAGGTTGTTAGTAAGTAGGTAGTCTGAGACCTGAGAATGTATGCATCTCTCTAGTATTTTGGAGAGTGGAGAGAGAATAGCTATGGGGCGGTAATTGGTTAGTTCTGCGGAGGGTCCGCTTTTGTGGAGGGGAATTATATGTGATACTTTCCACAGTGTGGGAACGTAACTTTCTGACAGAGATCGGTTAATCAAGATGGACACTGGGTAGGTCAGAGCATCAGCTGCAATTTGTAGGTATTCACTTGGGAGGTTGTCTGCTGCTAATTTGGTGGGTTTAAATTTAGTTAAGAGTTTTTTATGTTGGAGGTAGGTACAGGAGAAAAAGAGAAGGCAGTGGGGGGATTACTAGTTGAAGGTGTGGGTTGGAGGGGAGGGGGTTGTGTTGTTTAGCTAGTGATAGTATGGTTTGGGTGAAGTGTGTGTTGAATGAGGTAGCAATATTTTCTGAGGAGTGAGGGATGTTAGGAGGAGGGGTACTGACTTTACCTAGGTGGGGGATGGAGTTTTTGGAGGACCAGAATTGTTTGGGGCTGTGTTGTGAGGAGTCTAGGGCAGACTGGTAGTATTGGAATTTATCCTGTTTTATTAGCTTTTTGACTCTATTGAGTAGTTCTAGGAATTTCTGTCTAGCTGAGGGGGTTTTGGTTTTGCGCCAGTGCTCCCAGGCTTTATCCCTATTTTTCATTTCTGACTTAGTGGTTTTCTGTAGCCATGAGGAGGGTTGTGCTTTGGTTCTGGAAAATCTTATGGGGGCATGGTAATTAAGGATGTTCAGGAAGGTAGTATTAAAAAATTCAACTGCGTCATCTAGGCTGAGGTACTTTAGAGGATGCCGGTTACATTTTTTGAGGGATGAGATGAATGTGAGTGGGTTAAAGTTTAGTTTTTTACGTATTTGACGGTAGATGACAGGTTTAGCTTGGTATAGGTATTTTTGAGTAGGAATGTTGGGGAGTGATCACTGAGGCTATCTGATAAGCAGCCTGTTATATATGACTGGGGGCTCTTACTGACTAGTATCCAATCCAGGGTAGTGTGCTTGCTGGAGTTTTTATTTATCCTGGTTGGTGACTGGACTAGGGTGAAGCCATGAAGGTGTACATGATGAGGTGGATTGTTGCCAGAACAGGATTGCCAGTCAATATTGAAATCACCTAAGATGATAGTTTCTTGGGGGAGATGGCGGGTAGACCAGCTGAGGAGGTTTTCTAGTGGAGGGATGTTTTGGCCAGGCGGGAAGTAGCATCCAATTATGTTGATGGTTTTGTTTTGGTTAATTTTGAGGTTGGTATATATTATTTCTTCATTGCCTATTTGTGGAGCTGATGATTTTAAGATCTGGATATTTAGATGCTGTTTAAATATTATAGCTACACCACCTCCTTTTTTGTTTAGCCGGTCTACTCTTAGTATGCTGTAACCTGTAGGGAGTATTTGCTCACTGGTAATGTGAGGTTTTAGCTAGGTTTCTGCAGGATGACTATATCTGGGGAGTACAAGTCTATGGTGGCATGGAGTTCATGGACTTTGTTGGATATACTTCTAATATTTAGGCTTAGTAGAAGGAAGTCACTTGGGTTTCTATTGGCTGTAATATGGGAGAAGTTGAGGTTTCTAGTCTGATTATGAGGATTGGGGTTGGAGATGGTACGGCCAGGGTTGGGGTGGATGTCTCCACTTAGGGCTAGTTTTGATATGCATGAGATTATTAGTTTTCTCAGTTTTTGAATGTGTTTGTTTATAAGGGAAACTTTAAGATTGTGCTCTGTGGGTAATAGGTATGGTGGGAGGGTTACTATGTTAAGTTGTAGGGATGCTTTATGTTTGAGTAATATAGTTGGTAGAATATGTGGGGGGTGCATAGGGATGGTTCTTGAGCTGGTGGGAGGGGAGCTGAGTGTGGGTGAGACATGAGTGGTGGTGTGAGTAGTAGTACAGTGGTAGTGGTTGAGTGGGGGAATGATGGAGCTTTGGTAGGATGTAAGATATGCAAGGAGAGTGCATGCAGTGAGCATATGAAAGGTATGCTTGTACATGTTAGTTGAGGAGGTGTGATAGTAAAGGGAAGATGGAGGAGGTAGTGTTGGGTTAGCACTGTGGTTGGCTATCGGAAAGATGAGAGGGGTTTGAGTGCAATAAAGGTGGGACCACCGGAGGCGGGAGGGAATAGGGGGCAGGGTGGGGAACGAAGCGGGTAGAGACCCTGTTAACTGCTCGTATGAGTGGGCTGGAAACAATCACAAAGCAAAGACAAGTATGTGTTAAGAAACAATCACAATTGACCAAGGACTGCTCTGATGTTGCTCGTATGAGTGGGCTGGAAACAATCACAAAGCAAAGACAAGTATGTGTTAAGAAACAATCACAATTGACCAAGGACTGCTCTAAAACTGTAAGTAATTTCTTAATTTCTCAGGCGGAAAAACAGGATAACCTTGTATCAGTAGGCTACTGTGGTCACAGTTTAAATTAACAAACATACAGTATTGATCAGTTATGGATACTATTTGCTAACAGAAGGGAATAAGAGAAAGTGGAAGATGTGTGTGTGTGTGGGGGGGGGGGGGGGCTGCTTACAAGCCAAAGCAGTGTGCTCTCCAGGGGAAAATGAATATTGGCTCAAACAGGTAGACACATACTCAAAGTTAACTATAGCTGTTTGCAGACAGTTCAGAGCCGGACTGCGCTTTTCTTACAAGAATGTTAAAGGTGGTACTGCAGTTGAATACTTAAGAGTGGTGTTAGGTCTAGAAAAGAAGAGTACAGAGAGGAGTAAGCACTTTTGAGATGGAAAATATATATTATAAAGATTATAAAAAACACACTCAGCAAATAGCTACCACATGCAGGACAATGTCCTGAACCAACTACTTAGTATATGCAGATACTGTGCCAATTGGAAGAACATTAGAAAAAAAACCCCAGACAGTTATGCAGTCACAGATAAAAATATAGCGAGCAGCAATCTGTCGTGGTTCTCTAATGTGATTCTATCCACCAGTAACAGCACAAATATATAGAAATAATTTAGACACTAGTATGAGCTGTCTACACACAACACAATTACATGAATAATGTTAGTGAACAAGGTGCAGCTATCCAAATAGACCATACAATACTATTATACTAAAAACAACTTGGTGCATATAAATGCTAGCATGCCATAGTAACATCCAATAATAAAGCATAAATCATATTAGATGTCTAACACAATTCAACATAAACATATACAGTTGTAAAATGTCTAATACAATTCAACATAAATAGGCATTTACAGTTGTAAAACACTTACTGGAGAGATACTGAGCCTTCATGGGGCCTGTAGCAGAGTGGATTGTAGTTTTAAAAATGGTGCCTGCCACAGGTAATATTTATTAACTTTGGGATTGTCTTAAGGTAATAAACAGGGAGGGGGGAGGGGAGAACAAGGGTGTGAGCAGGCAGTTCTTTGTACTGCTGCTAATGAGCCAAAGCAAAGACAAGTATGTGTTAAGAAACAATCACAACTGACTAAGGACTGCTCTGAAACTGTAAGTAATTTCTTAATTTCTCAGGTGGAAAAACAGGATAACCTTGTATCAGTAGGCAACTGTGGTCATAGTTTAAATTAACAAACACACAGTATTGATCAGTTATGGATACTATTTGCTAACAGAAGGGAATAAGAGAAAGTGGAAGATGTGTGTGTGTGTGTGTGTGTGTGTGTGTGTGTGTGTGTGTGTGTGTGTGTGTGGTGGTGGTGGTGGTGGGGGTGGGGGTGGGCTGCTTACAAGCCAAAGCAGAGTGCTCTCCAGGGGAAAATGAATATTGGCTCAAACAGGTAGACACATACTCAAAGTTAACTGTAGCTGTTTGCAGACAGTTCAGACCCGGACTGCGCTTTTCCTACAAGAATGTTAAAGGTGGTACCGCAGTTGAATACGTAAGTGTGGTGTTAGGTTCAAAGTTAACTGTAGTATTAATAACTATATTATTAATAAATAATAATAAATGCGATAAAATAAAGTACTAAAATCACCAGCTTTAAACACTACCTAACAAGTGCTTTAAGCTTTAAAAGGCACTTAATTGATGCATATTCATTGAGGCCCGGTGGTATATGTGCAAATGTGCGAACTTGCCACATAAGCTCACATTCCTCTAGCTTAAGTTCCCATGGACCTCCTCGTGTATTGTGCTCTACCTGTTGTAATACAGCGAACACAAACTTGTGGGTGGGGTAATCTAAAATGTGCTTTGCCAATGCATTTGTGGTTATATTTTTGTGTATACTACACTGGTGTTCATATATCCTTTGTTTGACTTTTCTTTCAGTTTTATTGTATGATGCGCACCCTTCACACAAAGCTACGTAGACCACCCCTTTGGTATCACAATTGAATTTACCTTCTATGGTATAGGTTCTATCCCTAATCTGAAGTTTGTTCCCAGTTTTAATGAATTTGCATTGAGGGCAACTTCCACACTTTGCCATGCTAGAACAACCTTTGTATACTTTCCTCTGTTTCCCTAAAAGACATTTCATATTAGGTCCCCTCCTATAAGTGAAACGTGGGGCTGCCTCCAATATTTTACTAAGACTGTTATCTTCCAAGATTATGGCCCAGTTCTTGAGAAAAGTATCCCTAATGTTCTTAGAATCCATGGAATAAGTGACAAGAAATCTACTTCCTGTATCATGTATTGGGTTCACCCTCTTGTGACTTACTTGTTCAGTAGTTCCATTATACGTTGCTTCATAGCCTTTTTGTACTACAGGTCTAAAGTGACCTTGACAGCCTCTTAGTATTTACCTCTTGGAAGATGTGTTGAAGAACACATAGTGGGTAACCCCTCTTAAGGAACATAGATTTTAACAACTCACATTCCATTGTGTAATCATTATCACCAGAAACCATCCTTGTGGCCCTTACTACCTGTCCTTTAACTACCGCCTTTTTCTGGTGATAGGGATGGCTGTTTGTGAAATGTAAAAATGCGTTCGAGTAGGTGGATTTCCGATATATGGTGGTCCTATATCTACTATTAACCCTGTCCTTAGACAAGTGTACATCCAAAAATTGATGGAGTCCATTCCCACTTGGAATGTGAATTCCAAAAAATCTGTTAAATCAGTGATAGCTGCAATAAAAGACTCTATTAATGCAGCTTCACCTTTCCAAATGAAGCACGTCATCTTGGTATCTGGTATACCAAATCGCATGATCCTTGAAGAGAGTGCTGTTAAACAGAAAGACCCTCTCTCCCAGTAGGCCACCATGCAGTTAGCGAAACTACTACCACAGGGTGAACCCATCGCAACTTCTGTTTTTTGTAAAAAGAATTGCCCATTAAACCATAAAAAAATTGTTAGACAAAACTATCTCTAGGAGGGTTTCAATAACATAAATGTCTCCACCATCCATTCCTTTCATGAGCAAAAATTCTCTAACCCACTCAATACCCAACTCCTGTGGTATGACTGTGTAGAGATCTTTAATGAGGAAAATGAAATTCTCATTGAATTCTAAATTGTTGATGTTCTCGATAAAACTCCATGAGTCATGACAAATTTGTGGTTCAGTTTTTATAAAAGGTTTTAGCTTGTTGTACACAAATGTGGCACTTGCATACGTAACAGACCCTCTACCATTCAATATAGGTCTAATTGGGGGGGTGGGGTTGCTGAGGTTCTTGTGTATTTTTGGGGAACCAAAAAGTGTAGGTGTTATGGGTGCTGACGTTGTCAAAACTTGCAGTTGTGTCAATATCTATGCTCCCTTTCAGGATTAAATCATTCAAGATATTGTTGATATTCCTATAAGCACCATAACTTCATTTAGGCTAGCATGCTCATAAACTTCACTGTTTAGATATTCATCCATTCTTTTAACATATTCAAGTCTGGTCCATAAAGATCAGGCCTCCGCCCTTATCAGGCTTCATAACTCTAATGTTACACAGAGTCAACAAATTCACAAAATCTAACTCCTCAGAAGAAATGTTTCTTTTAACATTCATACTATTAAGATTATTATGCTCAACTCCCGAGAGACTTGCTTGGCTATAAACATCTGCATTAGAAGCTAAAGCTAAGTGAAACTTGCAGTACTGCATTTAATATTCTGTTAAGTACAAACTTGCAGTTTTAAAAGTACTGAATTTTCATTTTTGTTTCCTGTGTGTTTCTGAACGGTGTGCTCTGTGTCTGTTTGCTATAGAGGGGGTGGTGTTATCACTTCTTTGTTATCTGATATTTAATAGCCTAGAGGGATTCCTCTGTACTTTCAGTGCTAGCCACAAAGTTTGAGAAATCATTTTATGCTCAACTCCTGAGAGACTTGCTTGGCTATAAACATCTGCATTAGAAGCTGAAGCTAAGTGAAACTTGCAGTAGTACATTTAATATTCTGTTAAGTACAAACTTGCAGTTTTAAGTGTTGCTGGCTCTGGAATTGCCCACCCAAGTCTGTATTAGAACACTTCTCCTGGGTCCATCTCATTTGCTCACTTAGCCAAGTACAGTGAGATCATATTCTGAGTCTAGTGTTCACTCTACTTAATACAGTGAGTAGATTTGAGAAGACCCCAAAAAATTGCTTTTACTGTATTTGTCTTTCCTCCTACTTTATTTTGCTTTTCTTAAAAGTACTAAATTTTATTTAGCCTGCTGCATTTATTACTGCTTGGTAGTAGCATGATTAATTGTAACTGTTATTCTAAGTCTTTTGGTTTAAGCACTTGGGCTTCATACAGGCTGTTTTACATTAAGAAGGTTTGTGGTCTGCACTGTTGTGGCAGGACAGGTAGCTTACATCTTCTAAGCTGGGAGTTGCTGATTGAAGGTCTAGTGTCTGCTATTCTAAAAGTGTATTAGTTCTGGCTTAAGCACTTGGGCTTCAGGCCATTTATTCTACATTAAGAAGGTTTGTGGTCTGCATTCTTGTGGGAGGAGAGGCTGGATTCTGCCCTTCTGAGCTGGTCACAGGCTTATTGTGCCTGCTTATTTGAACTGTTTCTTTCTGAAATTGGTGCGGCTTGTTGCTGTAGCGTAGACCAGATTCAGGCCTGCTGAATCTAGCTTTGCTTGTATAAGTTGAGCACTGATCCTGGCCATCTTTTTTGGAGAAGGTTCCCCTGCACCCTAGTAAGCAGGGGTGTGAAGTTAGAACTTGTCTGATTGAAGACTGCTGGAACAGGGCTCAATTTTGAGCCTTTTTTTTTTCTGGTTAATTGGGTAACTTTTTTAAATCAGTTTGTTTTCTATTGTTTTATATATATATATATATATATATATATATATATATATATATATATAAATTGTACTTTATTCATCTGCTTTTACTGTATTTGTGTTTCTTCCTACTTTATTACTAGTGGCATTGACTACAACTCTGATCTGTGATATATAACAATAAGTATCCTTTTCTGTGCATTTAAAGTGTTTTTTTGAGCGTATCTGCTTTATTTTCTAAAACAAAAAATTATATACATATATATATATATATATATATATATATATATATATATACATATATATATATATATATATATATATATACTTGTTTCCCACCTTTCTAAGCTAGTATAGTCCAGTTTTTGGGTTAGTGCTGAATTCAGGGCTGTGTTACAAATCTCTGTGTTTTCCCATACCTTACTTGGATAGAAGGAAGTTCTCTGTTCACCTGTGAGACAGGGGAGCTTTGAGCAGCCTGTCTGTCCCTGGAGGAGTGGTTTCAGGCCAGAAATTAGTAGTTTATTAGCCATTTTAGGCTAATTTCTATCTCTTTAATTTCCCTGCTATAAATACCGTATTTGCCCGGTTTTGCCCGCCGGGCAGCACCGGTTAGCTAGGGTAAAACTATTCCCGGCTCCACAAAGTCTCCTCTTCAATTTTTCCCTAGGAACTAGACACATTTTCAACTTAAGCACTCAAGCCACTCATTTCTCAGCCTGGTACTTACTCAAAACTTATAAACCGTAGCACTAGACCCTCCTGTACTGTACAGAAGGACAAGGCTCTCTATTCGACCTTACCAGCCATCCAGTAAAACAGTTCACTGTACCTATCCAGGCATGTCCAAAGGGCAGTTTCAGGTGTACTCTCCAGTCCAACTGGTGAATCTGGGCATGTTGAGGCAATGTTACAACTGCCTCATGTACACAGACAACCCCCTCCTCCTACCACCAAACACTAATACATGCGAGAGATGCAATTATACAGCCAAACTGGAGGCTAAGCTCGCTCAACCCAAGAATGGATCAGACAGTCAAGAGAAGAAGGGAAATACTTGCATCACACCACCAGTCTCACATAAACCCATTAGAGCAGCACTGGAAAAAAAAAGTACAGTTTTGTACCTACCATAAATGTAGATGTCTGATAGGAGTATATCGGATAGCAGTGCAGCCATTTCTTATCTTTCATCAAGACAGAGTCTCTGAGAACCAATCCTTCATTTATGCCAAAGGTGGTATCCAGGGTCTCATTAAACCAAGCTATTCACCTGCCTACCTTCTTTCCAAATCCACAAAACAAAGGGGAAAAGCTTCTGCACACCCTGGACATACACAGACAGTTGCGCTACTACTTGGACAGAACTAAAAGTTACAGAAAAACTGACCAGCTGCTTGTAGCATATGCTGCTAGTGCACAAGGAAAAGCAATTTCAAAACAAACAATTTCTAAATGGATAGGAAATTGCATTTGTTTTATATGCTCCTTTCATGGAAAAACTGCGCCAGCTAGCATTAGACCTCATTCGACCAGAGCCACAGCCACCTCCACAGCCTTCTTAAGAGGGGTGGCTACCAAGGACATTTTAGAAGCTGCTACATGGAGCTCCGTGTATACATTTTCCAAGCATTACAATTTACCTTTATATTCCAGATCCAGAGCAGGCTTTGCTACGGCAGTCCTGCAGGGCACTTTAGCTACACCATCCTTTACATAGATCCTCCACCCCCAGATTGGCTATGGTATTCTACCCATATGTGATGACTGCAGATGCATCCTTGAAGGACATAGTACAGTTTTGTACCTACCATAAATGTAGATGTCCGATAGGTATGCATCTGCAGTCATTACCTCCCTCCTTCCCCTCTGTGGTATTTATTGGGTACTTATCCCTCTCATAGCTTGCTGGGGTTATCTATTATGGTGTATTTGTTTTATATATATATTTATATATATTTTTGCATATATATTTCTGTGCATGTTTGGAATTTATTGCATTCCTCCAAATTTAGCCTTCCTTAGAGGGCACCTGGCATCTGGGGCAAGAAAAACTGAGGAAGATGGCGTCGCCTGATGCTTTTATACCCCAGGCGCTCTGACGTCGGGGAAAGGACGACATCAGCCGATGCCAGACCCAGACTTTGGAATCCGGCCGACCGAAGGGCTGCCTGAGGCAGGACAACCCATATGTGATGACTGCAGATGCATCCTTGAAGGACATCCACATAAATACATGAAAGCACACTAGGAGGCTCTATTTATTTATTTATTTATTTATTTCAGTTTGATGACCGGGGAGGTCCACTGGGCTCAGGAGCCCATTTTCAGTGGAGGCCCGGGGAGAAAAGCTCCACATTACAAAATACAAAGATAAAACAAAATACAAAATACAAAAGATAAAATAAACATAAGATTCAAGGTACAGATACATAAGGATGCAACCGTCAGTCTACATGGTATGAATGCTGGTAATTTTTGATACAGAGGTAGTAAAAGGAATGGTGTTTACATAACATATTATTTATATCTTGAAATGGATGATTAAAGATTACAAAGAGTCTGATTCTAGTAATGGCAGAGTGGTAGAGCAAGCATAGGTTTTTAGGGAGGGGAATAAAGGGAGAGCAAACTATTTACAGTATTTACATATATACACAGGACAACAGTAGCAATAAGTAGATATGAACAAGGTTGATAGTAGTAAGAAATTGAATAGCATTACTGTTAATATGTACAGTGAGGGGCTAGGTGGGAAAGTGCAGTTGCACTTCCACTTAGAAAACAGGTAGGAATGGAGTAATTTTTGAAATTATTAGGATTTTCAATCAATCTTAAAGAAGGAGGAGAGAGTTCCACTTTTGGCTAAGGAAAAGAAAGGAGGTGCTGCCCGGGAGGTCGTTTTGGTTTGTGGACATTGAGTAGGTTTAGGTGGGCTGAACGAAGTGGCCTATTAGGGGTATATGGTTGAAGGATGTTGGATAGTGCAGGACATTTAGAGGGGCTAAATATTAGCCTGTGGGCAGTGGTTAATTGGAGGTAGTCTAGAAGGTTGGGGAGTTCTAGCCAGTTTAGTGACTGGAGGGCAGAGCAATGATGGGAGGAGTGTTTTGCTTTGGTGGTGAATTTAGAAATTTTGTTATAACAACTTTCCATTTTTGAGGAGGTGGAGGTGGATAAGTTAGTTAATAGAGGGCACCATACATTAGTGAGGGAAGAAGATAGGTAGTGGCAAGCGTTTGTCTAGAAGCAGGAGAGAGATAGTGGAAGTTTCTGTATAACAGGCCAAGTTTTTGATGTGTTTTCTTAATGTTGAGTTGAACATGGATGTCAAATTTTAGGTTTTCATCGATAGTGACCCCAAGAAGTTTGGCATGCGGGACAATTTCTATGGTAGAATTTTTAAGGCTTCTAATTTTGAAGGTCTTTTTGTCAAGAGGGAAGGATTTTGTAGCGGGGAAGAGTAGTATTTTAGATTTGTTAGCATTTAGAGATAAGTGATTATGGAGCATCCAGTTCTCAGTGGCAGAGAAGGCATTTTGAGTGTGTGCTAGAAGTTCAGGGAGATTGGTGGCACAGCAGATTAAGGTGGAGTCGTCGGCGTATTGTACTATATCAGTATTTGGGATAGCAGAGTGGAAGTCATTGATGAAGATATTGAAAAGCATGGGGCCAAGAATGGAACCTTGGGGAACTCCAGTGGGGGTAGGAAGGAAGTTAGAGGTGCCTTTTCTCCATTTTACAGCTTGGGATCTGTTGGAAAGGTAACTTGAGAACCAGGATAATGTATTGTCAGAGAGGTTAAGGTTAGAGAGGTGACTAAGGAGATGAGTATGGGAGACAGTGTCAAAAGCCTTAGAGAGATCAAGTAGGACTGTTGAAACTATTTTGCCAGAGTCACGAGCATGATTGACTATATCAAGGAATGAAAGTAGAGCAGTTATAGTGCTATGGCCAGGACGGAAACCATGTTGAGTGTGAGAGAGGAGGTGGTTTTTCGTAAGGAAAAGCATTAGTTGAACATGAACGCATTTTTCCAGTATTTTCGATACTGGGGAGAGGATGGCTATGGGACGAAAGTTTGAGGTATTATTGTTTATACCACCTTAGAGCACCTGCTCTAAATAAAAATCTGCAAAACCAACAGAGACCTCCAAAGCAAACATCCAAGCAACTTCCACCCCCCCAACACAAACAATGAAACATATACTTCACAAAATCAGTGTGCCATGAAATCACAGCCCTTAAGGAAAAATAACATACCCAACATACTAGTAATAGGTGACTCTATAGTCAGACACACTGACATCCCACTCACTAGGCTGAATAAGGAGAAGGTTACTGTTAACTGCCTGTCAGGTGCCAAGATCCGCCACATAACACAAGCACTCAGGTCACTACAGAACAAGTGCAAATATGACTCTGTCAATGTCCATGTTGGTATGAATGACCTGAGCCGTACCTCCCTGGACTACATGAAAAGAGACGTTGAAGAGCTCTCTAATCACGTAGCCCAGGCCGGTATGACCCTGACCCTGAGTAGCATCCTGCCCTCACGAAGAATAATACCATGGTATAAAGAAAAAATTCTGAATTTCAACAATTGACTAAGTTTCTGGTGTCATTCAAAGGGGATCCAGTGTCTGTCCGCCTGGGATGACATGCTTGACAAGCCACGCTGCTGCGCTAGAGACGGCTTGCACCTGTCACCCTTAGGCTTTTGAATACTGGCCAAGGCTCTTGCCACCCCCATAGTGACTTTTTTAGGCAAGGCTCAAAAGACAAGCCTACCACCATAAATAGCACAAGTAACAAAAAACTGAGGGTAGTGCTACTCAATGCCAGAAGTCTGAACCTCAAAATGCATGCACTCGAGGCACTGCTCAGTATGGAGAAAATCGATATATGTGCAGTAACAGAAACCTGGTTTAAGGCTCCAGAGAGCACCCCAGCACTACCAGGCTACAACTCATACCATACATTTTGGCCACAGAACCCAAACCAAAATACAAAAGGCGGGGCGTATCCATATTCATCAAGGATACCTTCACCTCCAGGTTAGTGGCACAGCAGAATGCTTCAGAGATCATTCACGTGCAACTAACAATGGGCAAAAAGTACAGTTTTGTACCTACCATAAATGTAGATGTTCGAAGATCCACATTGCTGCAGTCATAACCTGTGGGTAGTCCGCTGTCCTCGGTCGGCCCGAATACCAAAGTGTTAGGCTGGCGTCGGTCATGGTCGCTTAGATCTGACGTCAGTACGCCGTGGTACTAAAGCGCATGACCGACGTCATATCCTCAGTCTTTCTTGCCCCAGATGTCAGAAGGCCCTAAAAAGAAAGGCCATAGCCAAAAAACAGGAAAACATCCAACCACCCATGTACAAACCATATCTACAACCCAAACCACACAACCACCCCAAACTACAGTGGGGAAGGAGGGAGGGAAAATTGGACTGCAGCAATGTGGATCTTCGAACATCTACATTTATGGTAGGTACAAAACTGTACTATGTTCTTCATCTCACATTGCTGCAGTCATAACCTGTGGGTAGAATCCCAAAGCAAAGGTAGGGAGGTTGGCAAAATCATAAAGCATTGGGAGCTGCCAACATGCCCTGCAAAACTGCAGTGGCAAACCCAGCCCTATATTTTGAATAAAGAGGGAGATGATAATGTTTAGAAAAAGTGTGCACTGAACTCCAAGTAGCTGCCTCCAAAATATCTTTAGTAGCTACACCCCTCAGAAAAGCAGTAGAAGTGGCAGTAGCCCTAGTGGAATGAGGTCTGATTCTAGCCGGAATCTCCTTACCATGATGAGAGTAACAAAATGCAATACAATGACCAATCCACTTAGAAATAGTTTGTTTAGAAACAGGTTTCCCCTGAGAACCCAAAGCAAAAGAAACAAACAACTGTTGAGACTGTCTGAACCCTTTAGTTCTGCTCAAATAATAACGCAACTGCCTGTGAATATCCAAAGAGTGCAAAATCTTTTCCCCTTTATTTTGGAGATCAGCATAAAAAGTAGGCAAATGAATAGACTGGTTCAAGGCCACATTAGAGACCACTTTAGGCATGAAAGTAGGGTTAGTACGCAAAGAGACCCTGTCCTTATGAAATATTAGGAAGGGTTCAACTGCCATTAGAGCCTGTAATTCAGATACCCTTCTAGCAGACGTAATGGCCAACAAAAAAGCTGTCTTCCAAGACAAAAAAATCAACTCAGCTGTAGCTGCAGGTTCAAAAGGAGATAAAGTGAGTTTCTCCAACACAAAATTGAGATCCCAGGAAGGAGTAGGAGCTCTACGTGGGGGTCTTATGTTCTTTGCCCCTCTAAGAAATTGCTTGAACAAAGGATGAGAGAATAAAGGTGGGTCACAGTCATAGTGAGCAGAAATGGCTGCAGCATGAACTTTTACAGAGGAGAAAGACAAACCTTTGTCTAGTAATTCTGTAAGATACTGAAGTGAAACACTCAAATTAGGTACTGAAACATCAAAGCACTTTGCTTTGCTCCAAAGAAAAAATCTCCTCCATTTATCAGCATAAACCTTCCTTGTACTAGGCCGTCTGGCCTCCAAAATAACATTCAAAACTTGTTGAGGAAGCTGCGACCCTCCAGGGTCTAGAACAGAATATGCCAGGCTGTCAGATGCAGGGACTGTATCCTGACATTGATGAAATGATTGCCTGCTGGGACAAAAGGTGTGGACTTGCTGGCAAAGGCCATGGAGGCTCCCGTACTAAACTCCTCAGCAGAGGGTACCAGTGCTGACGAGGCCAATCTGGAGCTATAAGAATCATGGAGGGCTTGTCCTGTCTGACCTTCAAGAGCACCTTGGGAAGGAGAGGCAGAGGAGGGAAGGCATAGACGTGAAGATTGTTCCAACTGAATGAAAGAGCATCCACTTTCCAAGCTTTTGGAAGAAACATCTTTGTGCAAAACTTTGGTAGCTGGAAATTTAGTGGAGAAGCGAACAGATTTATGTCTGGAGTCCCCCAAAACACTGTCAACTGTCGAAAGACATGAGGATCCAATTTCCACTCGTGGGGATCCACCATCTGTCTGCTCAAAACATCCGCTAAGGAGTTCTGTGCTCCTGGCAGAAACCTTGCCTGAAGAGTGAGGTGCAAACTGAGAGCAGTCTTCCACAAAATCATAGCTTGCCTGCAAAGTGGGTACGAATGGGTTCCCCCTTGCTTGTTGATGTACCACATGACAGTTGTGTTGTCTGTTTGAATCAACACTTGTCCTGGGTGAAGTAGATCCTTGAAGGCCATCAATGCAAATTGGACTGCTAACATCTCCTTCATGTTGATATGCAAATGTTGAAGTCTGGCAGGCCACGTGTCTTGAACCCATTTTCCATTGAGGTGTGCTCCCCAAGCCTTGTCCGAGGCATCTGTCGTTAAGATCTGACTCGCCTCTGGTCGGGTCACAGAGAGTCCCTTGTTTAGGTGACATTCCTGAGCCCACCACAAAAATTCCTTCTGAATGCAAGGTATTATCTGAATGACAGTGTCCAAATCGTGGCAGTGTTGAGTCCATACACTTTTTAGATACCATTGTAACTTCCTCATATGCAGTTTGGCATTGGGAAGCACCAGAATACAAGATGCCATGAACCCCAAGGCTTGAAGGACTGTCCTTGCAGTCAGCCTGGACAGGAGAAACAATTTTTGGAAGTAAAGGGTAAGATTTCTTTGCTTGTCCGGGGTCAAAAACGCCATCTGAGAGGCTGTATTCAGTCTCACACCCAGAAAGCACATGTCCTGAGAGGGTACTAGACTGGACTTTATTTCGTTCACAGAATACCCTAGGCACCTTAACACTGCCATAACATACTGAAGATGGTGAAGTAGCTTGTCTTTGTCTTGAGCAAGAATCAGGCAATCGTCCAAATAAGGATAAATTTGTATTCCTCTTAACCGTAAGAAGGCTATCACCGAAGCCAGAACCTTTGTGAACACCCTGGGCGCAGTAGATAAGCCAAAGGGCAATGCAGAGAACTGATAATGTAAAGTCCCAGCCAGGAAACGCAGGAATCTCCTGCAGCTTGGCCTGATAGGAATATGAAGATAAGCCTCCTTGAGATCCAGAGTTACCATCCAGTGATCTTTGCCTAGCATAGGTAGAAGTTGTTGCAAAGTCAACATTTTGAATTTTGGAATGTCCAGGTATGTGTTGAGAATAGACAAATCCAGAATTGGCCTCCAAGTGTCTCCTTTCTTTGGTACAAGAAACAGGCGAGAATAAAATCCTAGGCCCACCTCTGATGGAGGGACCTGCTGGATAGCTCCCATTTGAAGAAGTAAAGAAATCTGTTTGTGAGCCTCTGCCTTTTGCTGAGGAGGAATGTCTGGCATGCCTTTGAAAGGGGGCAATGTGTGGAAATAAAACTTGTAGCCTCGGTTTATAATGTCCAACACCCATTTGTCCTGGGTGACTAAAAGCCAATTTTGCCTGAAAAGTGCCAACTTTCCTCCCAGAGGAGCTGCCAGACAGGAAGGATCGGGCAGCTGAAGATGCAGGTCATTGTGTCTGTTTACGAAAGGACTGGCCCCTGCCCTCACCTGTAGACTGTGCAGGGGAACTCCACATCCTAGGCCTCAAAGAACCCTGTGCATGAGCTCTGCCCCTACCACGTCTAGATCTGCCCCTAGACTGTAAATCAGAAGAAGGGTAAGCCCATCCCTTAGTAGGCCAATTTCTGCTAAACTTAGGGGGCTGCATCTGTAAAAAATCTTTAACAGTCTGCATAGACTTAGCTTTGTCCTCCATTTTCTTCAAGACTGACTCCACAGGAGAACCAAACAAAACTTCAGACTGAAGGGGAGCATCCAAAATTCGAGCTTTAACATGCTCTGACAAGTTCTGATCCTTAAGCCAAGCGTGCCTACGAATAACTGACCCAGTGGCAGCCACCCTGGAAGAGGCCTGCAAAGCATCAAAACCACACTGCAAAGAATGCTTACCCACCTGATCAGAGGCATGAACCAAATCCTGTAATTCTTTACACTCTATGCCCTCTGCTAAAGCATCCACCTTAGATTTCAATTGACTAAGAAGAAAATTCTGGTACTTCAGCATATGAAACTGGCAATTTAAAGCCCTCATTGCAAGAGTGGAAGAGGTATACACTTTTTTACCCCACCTATCCAGAGCTCTAGAGTCCTTATCCATGGGAACTGGATTCTTCACAACAGAAGCCCTGACACCCTTAGGTCCCTGGCTAATAGTTTCTGGGTCAGCCCTAGGGCTCTTACACAAATATTTATGAGCCTCTGGCACCCTGTAATACCTGTCTGGCTTAACCGGGGCAGGAGGCAGAGAGTCTGGATTAAGGGAAGCCTCAGAGAAAACATCCTGTACAACATCCAAAACCGGAGGTATAGCCAAGGGCCTATGTTGTGGTAAAAACAAGAATTCCCTAAGCCTCTTTCGGGAATCTGAGAAATCCTGACCTTCCCATTTAAAATGCTCCCTCATAGAATGCAGGGTTTCCGAAAAAGAAAAATCCTCTGGAGGGGAAGCAGAGGGACTAGAATCCTCTGCGTCAGAATCAGAATAAAGGGGAAAATCCTGAATGTCTTCAGCCGAAGACTCTGAATAATCTGAAGAATGTTCCAATCCTTCCACCTCTGGCTCCACCCTAGGCCTCTTATCTGGAGGGGGCATAGAACCTCTAATCAAGGTAATTAAATCTTCTGCCATTTTAAGCATGTGTTTTTTAGGCACAGAACCTGCAGAACTAGGACTGACGCCAGAGGAAGACAAACCAGGCCTGGCCTTTGAAGGTACCTTAGAGACAGAGGGAGAAGGCCTAACCACCTTATGCAAAGAAGGGAGCACAGCAACCTGAGAGGCCCCCTCAGCCTGACCCGACTCCTGAGAGGCCACATCTTGCAAAACTAAAGGTTCCCCCTGAGACTCAACTGAAACCTCGGCCGGATCCACAGACTCCACCGTGGTTTCTAAAGAACTGGCGTCTGGAACGGACGACTCATCCTGCTTGGATTTCAACGATTTCTCTTTACGCTTCTTCGCGGTAGCGGGCGGAGGATCCGACGGCATATTGTAATTACACCGCTTACCGAAGACAAGCCTAGCACAATCTAACCTACGTTTAATGGTGCGCTTATTAAATTTAGCACAAAAGCGACACCCGACTACGTCGTGCTCAGGCCCCAAACAAGGAATACAGAGAGAGTGGTAATCCCTATGAGGTATCTGTTTCCCACAAGAAATACAATTATTCACTTTTTCTGACATCCGGATTTAACTGAGGCAAGAAAAGACAAAAATATTCCCCAACGGGGTACTTAGCCAACTTGGTCTTCGGTCTGAAACTCAGAATACGAAAATTTCAGGACGCCGAACGGCACTTACAAACGCTGCTTCTGCTTCGGACCATGCGGCAAGAAAGACTGAGGATATGACGTCGGTCATGCGCTTTAGTACCACGGCGTACTGATGTCAGATCTAAGCGACCATGACCGACGCCAACCTAACACTTTGGTATTCGGGCCGACCGAGGACAGCGGACTACCCACAGGTTATGACTGCAGCAATGTGAGATGAAGAACATCTGCAATTCAAATTGTAGCTTGCTACAGATCACCCACCATGTCCCAGGACTCCCATTCCGCATTCCTGGAAACACTGGGAAACATAAAGGTCCTACCAAACACCCTAATGTTGGGTGATTTCAATTATCCAAACATTAACTGGGAGAACTACTCAAGTACTAACTCCCTTGCCCAACATTTCCTAGAATTTATAAACTCAAACGCCCTGGTTCAACTGGTCAACACTCCCACCAGAGGTGACAACATATTGGACCTGGTCATCACCAACATGGGCGACCGGTGTTCCACACCGGAGTTCAACCCCTCGCTGGTTAGATCTGACCATAAACAAATCACTTTGGATATCCACATTCCCCCCAACCCCCAGACAAGAAAACCACCATGAAAAACTTTTCAAAAGCAAACTTCACATTACTTAAGACAGAGGTGGAAAGTTTCAAAGCCCCCATGCTGAAGGATAACGCTGTCCAAGCTGCAAAATTCTTTACTAATGCATTCTACGGGAACCTATAAGAATGCATGGATCATGCCATCCCAAGGAAAATCAAGACTCACTTCTCCAAGAAAAGGAAACCAGTCTGGTGGAATCCTGTCATAAACAAGCTATACAAGAGAAGGAGGAAACTAGTACAGAAAAGAGTAAAATCCCAAGAAGGGAAGACATCTCTGATCAGTATCCGCACAAAACTACGATCCCTCATAAAATCATCAAAGGCGAGCTCTGAAAGAAAAATTGCCAAGGAGTCCAAAGATAACCACAAGACATTCTTTAGCTATGTCAAGAATCTAAGTGGCAATGCTCCGATCTGCTCAGAGTTAGTACAGAATGGCACAAAATACACTGAAATGACCGATATCGCCAACATCCTGGCAGACAGGTTCAGTGCAAACTTCACCCCCCTCTTACCCCTAAGGGGGCTCATAACCATACCAAAAGAATGTAGAGTCCCTGAAATCACAGACACTCAGGTTAAAACAGCCCTCTCCAAAGCCAAAAACACAGCATCAATGGGACCGGATGGTGTCCCAGGCTGCGTCCTACATGAGCTCAAAGACGAACTAACCCCTCACCTAAACACACTGTTCAAACTCAGCCTCTCCACAGGCTACGTACCCATAGAGTGGCGCACAGCAGCGGTTATTTCACTCCACACAGGTGGAGCCACAACAGACCCCAGGAACTATCGCCCTATAAGCCTGACTAGCTTGGTCTGCAAGGCTATGGAGCGCATCATCATGGAACTCATTAACAGAGACATTGGGAACCTCTAAACACTGGACCCTACCCAGTTCGGCTTTAAGGGCAGATCATGCCTCCTAAACCTGGTGGATTTCTGAGACAGTTACCAAGGCTATAGATGAGGGAAAGGTGGTACACACAGCCTACCTACACCTCGCAAAGGCCTTCGACACCATTCCCCATTCTGGTATTATAGACAAGCTCACCAGCCTGAAAATAAACCCCTACATCACAAGATGGGTTGCCAACTGGCTCACGGACAGAACCCACATGGTGAGAGTTGCGGGAGCTGGGTCCGACTCTAAATCGGTTACAAGTAAAGTTCCCCAGGGCTCAGTCCTAGGATCCCTCCTGTTCGGAATATACTTCTCAGAGGTACAGACAAGCACAGGAGGACTATGGCTGACCAAGTTCGCAGATGACTGCAAACTAGGGGCTATAATTGACTCTCCAGCTGACACAGACATCCTCCAAAAGGGTCTCACTGAGACGGATACCTGGTGTCAAAGTCATGGCCTCAAGCTAAATGCCAAAAAGTGCATAGTCATCCCCTTGGAAAAAACAAAGTACCCACAAACTACCACATAGGTGGTAGTCCCCCAAATACGGAAGATGTAATGAGAGATCTGGGGACCCAAGTAGATAGTAATCTCACCTTTGATAATCACATTGCCAAAGTGGTTAGAAAATCCTTCTACGTGGCCCACCCAATCACAAAAGGGTTCGCATCCAGATAAAAAAGGTCACTGTGCCCCTCTACTCATCACTCATCAGACCTATCATAGAGTACAATGCCCCATTTGGGATGTACCTTACAAGACACCTGCAACAGCTGGAAAGGCCACAGAAGTACCTCACCAAGAGGATCACTGGCCTCAAACAGATGCCCTATGCAGCTCGACTGAAGAAATTACAGCTGTACTCCATTGCATACTGCCTACTCAGAGGTGATTTTCTGCCTGACATACAAGGCCATGTATTTTCTCAAGCATAGATTCTAGCCTGGGGAAAGCTGTTGACACTAAAAAGAACAACATTTTGAGACATTAACGACTACTCTAAGGGCATTATCTATCCTCCACCTCCGGAAGCACCTAAGCCCACTGTGAATGTTCAGGTCTCACTTGGCAATGCCCACCTGCTGATGTGGAGAATTTGGATATTGCTGCAAGCACGGATAATGATAAGCTAGCAACACAAACACCTCCTGGACGGCGCAGCGAACAGATTAGAAATAGCAGCAGATTAACAGCCATCAACAAGGTGAAGCTGGGAACAACAATAATAATGAGAACAGGAATAACCATCTGGGTTTTCAGGAGCACCGAGGGAATCAACCCAACCAATGGCGGAACAACAGAAACCAGGGGCAACAAAGGAGATGCCAGAATAGGTGGAGGAGATGATCCAGGACACTTTACAAATTCTTCTAAGTCCAGAAGGGGATTTTAAAATTTTCAACTTTACTTCACTTAATATTGACAATGAGATGGTTAATGTGTTTGCTAAAGGGCTCTCTTTTGTACATGACAGGGGGGCCGATCTGGTCAAGACTATTATTGACTTAAAATTGTGCGCAAACTTAACCTTACATGTCTAATGGGTGCTAATTCTACTCTCACTAACAACTTAAGAGTGTCTAGTTTATTTAGTCTCTGGCTATTTTCGAAAAAGTATGCAAAATGGATTTGAGAGCATTGCTGTCTAATAATCTTAATAGTATGAATGTTAAAAGAAACATTTCTTCTGAGGAGTTAGATTTTGTGAATTTGTTAAATCTATGTAACATTAGAGTTATGAAGCCTGATAAGGGCGGAGGCCTGGTCTTTATGGACCAGACTGAATATGTTAAAAGAATGGATGAATATCTAAACAGTGAAGTTTATGAGCATGCTAGCCTAAATGAAGTTAATGATGCTTATAGGAAGATCAACAATATCTTGAATGATTTAATCCTGGAAGGGAGCATATATATTGACACAACTGCAAGTTTTGAAAATGCCAGAACCCATAAATCATCTACACTTTTTGGTTCCCCAAAAATACACAAGAACCTCAGCAACCCCCCATTTAGACCTATAGTGGATGGGAGAGGGTCTATTACATATGCAAGTGCCAAATTTGTGGACAACAAGCTAAAACATTTTATAAAAACTGAACCACAAATTTGTCATGACTCATGGAACTTTCTCGAGAACATCAACAATTTAGAATTCAATGAGAATTTCATTTTCCTCACGGTAGACATTAAAGAGCTTTACACAGTCATACCACAGGAGTTAGGTATTGATTGGATCGGATAATTTTTGCTCATGAAAGGAATGGATGGTGGAGACATTTACGTTATTGAAACCCTCCTAGAGATAGTTTTGTCTAACAATTTTTTATGGTTTAATGGGCAATTCTTTTTACAAAAAACAGGAATCGCGATGGGTTCACCCTGTGGTAGTACTTTCGCCAACTGTGTGATGGCCTACTGGGAGAGGGTCTTTCTGTTTAACAACACTCTGTTCAAGGATCATGTAGTTTGGTATACCAGATACCAAGACGACATGTGCTTCATTTGGAAAGGTGAAGCTGCATTAATAGTCTTTTATTGCAGCTATCACTGATTTAACTGATTTTTTGGAATTCACATTCCAAGTGGGAATGGACTCCATCAATTTTTGGATGTACACTTGTCTAAGGACAGGGTTAATAGTAGATATAGGACCACCATATATTGGAAACCCACCTACTCAAACGCATTTTTACATTTCACAAGCAGCCATCCCTATCACCAGAAAAAGGCGGTAGTTAAAGGACAGGTAGTAAGGGCCGCAAGGATGGTTTCTGGTGATAATGATTACACAATGGAATGTGAGTTGTTAAAATCTATGTTCCTTAAGAGGGGTTACCCACTATGTGTTCTTCAACACATCTTCCAAGAGGTAAATACTAAGAGGCTGTCAAGGTCACTTTAGACCTGTAGTACAAAAAGGCTATGAAGCAACGTATAATGGAACTACTGAACAAGTAAGTCACAAGAGGGTGAACCCAATACATGATACAGGAAGTAGATTTCTTGTCACTTATTCCATGGATTCTAAGAACATTAGGGATACTTTTCTCAAGAACTGGGCCATAATCTTGGAAGATAAGTCTTAGTAAAATATTGGAGGCAGCCCCACGTTTCACTTATAGGAGGGGACCTAATATGAAATGTCTTTTAGGGAAACAGAGGAAAGTATACAAAGGTTGTTCTAGCATGGCAAAGTGTGGAAGTTGCCCTCAATGCAAATTCATTAAAACTGGGAACAAACTTCAGATTAGGGATAGAACCTATACCATAGAAGGTAAATTCAATTGTGATACCAAAGGGGTGGTCTACGTAGCTTTGTGTGAAGGGTGCGCATCATACAATAAAACTGAAAGAAAAGTCAAACAAAGGATATATGAACTCCAGTATAATATAAATAAAAATATAACCACAAATGCGTTGGCAAAGCACATTTTAGATTACCCCTCCCACAAGTTTGTGTTCGCTGTATTAGAACAGGTAGAGCACAATACGTGAAGAGGTCCATGGGAACTTAAAGCTAGAGGAATGTGAGCTTATGTGAGCTTATGTGGCAAGTTCGCACATTTGCACATATGCCACCAGGCCTCAATGAATAGACATCAATTAAGTGCCTTTTAAAGCTTAAAGCACTTGTTAGGTAGTGTTTAAAGCTGGTGGTTTTAGCACTTTATTTTATCCTATTTATTATTATTTATTAAGTAAAGTATGATGGGGATCTGGGGCATTGATTGTCTTGTTACACAGTGTGTTATATATATTATATTGCACTTAAGCACTAGTCCACTTGGCCAAAGAAGATGGTGTTTTTTGATAAATACATTTATATAAAATGAGGTATAAAATGAGAAAAAAAATCTTTTAATTTTTTTAATGTTTCAGTATTTGCATCAATAATTTGTTCGTCTAACTTAGTATCCTAGTTAAATTTTTATCTTTTTAATTTTTATCTCTTTATTCATATATCTACTTTTATAGCTTTTTTTATAGTTATTTTTCATGTTTATATATTGTACAAGGTTTTAACAACATACATTTTATATGTTGAGTTTATATGCATTGTATAAGGTTAAACTATTTGCTTTATAACTTATTTAGAGGTTTTTAACTAATGTACATGACTTAATGGATTTAATTTAATGAATACCTATTCTAACTGGCTTAATTGGATCCACTTGTAATTATATAAAGTGGTAATTTGTTGTCTTGGCTTTGTCTGATGAAGTTGGAGCATTGCCTCTGACGAAAGCGCTCACAATAAACGGTGTGGTAAGGTGTACCTACAGCCTGCTTGCTTTTTTCGTTGCTTTACCAGCTTGTTTAGTTTTTGGAGTTTATCACCCTACATGCTCTGTCTCACACTCAGCCAGCCTTTTCTTCATTTTGACCTCTAATTTTTGCAGGTTTATCAATTTATTTGAATATCTATTTAAAGCTTTTTCCATTTCTCCCACATATTTTTATTTAAGTAGATAAATTATTTCAGTGTTTTGTTTATTTTAATGAGCTCTGACTACATTTGACTTTTTTTCTTTTAGATTACTATAAGCTATGTCGTGCACTAAAGCTGAAGATTGAACTGCTTTTTGCTTAACAGCTGCAGGATGTTTCACAGTCTGATTTCTCTTCATCTGTTCTAGTTGATTTTCTTCCAGGCTGTCAGTTTCTTCTTTGGTGGCATCCAGGCAGTGTACTCACTAGCCAGTAACTGAATTTATTTTAAGTGATAAGAGTTCCTGGCCCTTGTGTGTCAGTTTCTTTTTTCACACTGCAAAAGTTGAAATTAAGCTGCTGATCAGTGTGCAGCCATCTTGGAAAGTCTTATCTTTACCTTTGTTGAGTAGAATACAATCATCAACATAAAGGACAGAAATAAGGCAGTTGTGCAAGTATGATTTAAACCAATTAAGACTGATACATCAGAAGCCAACTTGTGTCAATTTAGAGTGGCCAACAGAGTGGTCAACTACAGTGAATTCACCCTTCAGTCAAAAAAGACTAAAAGGCCATTAGCTATACTAAAGAAAATAGTCAATTTTCAAACAGAGGGTGGTATTTGTATTAATGGATAGCAAAATGTGATGCTATGTGTTGGCAACTGAGCAAAACAGTAATAAGTCGTCAATTATTTATTACTTTTTCAAGAATCTTGGTTAAGGGTTGGCTATTACTTCCAACATGTTGCCTAGTAGCAAACTTTTTAATTTCCACTCTCCAGTAACGTTAAAGTAAATAAATTATCTCCTTTACCAAGAAAAATGTCAATAGCACTTCGATATAAGCTATACAGAATACCTAGGTCCAATAATCCAGCAACAATAATTAAATGAACATTTATTCAATGAAGTGTACAAATCAGCCAGTTGGCTTTGTGGTCAGAGCTGAAGAAGACAGGAGACCAGAACAACTACACCTGCAATCTGCTGACATGGAAGTTGCATCCACAGAAAATAAAATAAATATTCAATGAGATACTACAGATAAATGTGAGCTTTGATGACTATGCAATCATAAGTAATAAGAAACTGGCCAAGATGGAATTAGCCATCCATTCATCCATCCACAATCATCTATAGCCAAGGTTTACAATGCCAGGTGGCATACCCTGCCACTGCCATTCTTCCATTCCACACACACTCGCACTAACACTTACACCTATGGCCAATTTAGAGTGTTCAGTCCACCTACTGCTTGTCTTTGGAATGTAGAAGGAAACCCACATGAACAAAGGGAGGACAGATTCCACACAGAAGGCAACCTAGCCAATTATCAAAGAGGAGCACCTCTTACTGGGACTTGACAATGCTACCTGTTGCACCATGGTACTGCCCTAACATGGAATTAGCCCTCACCATGGAATCCAATACAGTCCAAAGACAGGTACAGAAAACTACTGAACAGAAGTTTAGGACTGCTGTTCTGGAGACAAAGTGCAAAGATCTGCAAAGTGCAAAGATGAGACAGTGGGACAACAGAACAAGGGAGAAGAACCTCCAGTTGGTCAGTCTGAGCATGTGGAGAAAAGAAACTGTGCAAGATTGTGTACACTCAGATAAATCAGAGATTATTTGTCCAATGTAATAAAGTTCACTCGGTCAGGAAGTTTCTTTTGGAATTAACCACCATTTCTTTCAAGTTCATATGTTAGTAACTGTTTTGTGGTTCCAAAATTCCCTGTACCTTGATACACTGAGAAACACCACCCAAAACAAAGTCTGAAGCATATGTGGACACTATTTAAAAGGGGTTATGCGGAGAGAAAGGGACTTATGTTTAATACTAACTTGTTTGTTATTTACAAATTTGAGAACTGGAACAAAGGATTCCCAGTGAGGTACTTTTCTGCTTAAAAACTTTACTTTGAAGCTAATCAATACTGATAACTAGATGTGACCTGACAAAAGTCTGTATACTTGGACTAGTAGCAAGAAAGTTCTGAGTTTTAGCATGTCTGTACAGCCCTCTTACACTGGCATGTCTGTTTGTGCTAAGGGCAGACAGTGTTTGGAAGGAAGAAGCCTGAGCTTTTTAGACTAGCCAAACATACAGGTATTTTGGCGGATAAATCCTATATGTAAGAAAAACTGCAACAGTGATCCTATGAAGAACATGATGAGAGACAGTGCAATGCTTTGTTAGTTAGGAAGCTTCTATGATCAACATCTGAAATATATCACGTGGACAAAGATTTGGAGAATCAGAAGTAATAAAAGAACAGTCTGTGAAAGTGTACTACTTGTATTTGCATTTGTTCATCCCTAGCAATTGACAGAGCTATTCTGCCTGTTGTGTTATAATTTGACTGTATGGAATCAAGGGCAGCTAAATTAATAAGGATGGGATTTTTTAGCTATGTCATTTTTTTGGCAAATGAAAAATGTTACTGTTTTAAAATTATATATTTTATTCAGGTAGAGAACTGGGGACAGGCAGTATAAAACAAAATACATGTCAATGCCTTTGCCTGAATCAGTCTCTCAATGGCATTTCTTAGCTTTTGAGGAATTACTAGGGCATACAATGGACTGCACAGGTGGGTGGGAAACATGGGATAGGTGTGGTGGAGGGAGTGGATGCAAAGAAGTCTTTCAGAGAATTAGCAGTAATGCATGGATTATCTGGGATGGTATTAGGAGAAGTGGCTTGTCCAAGGATGCTATTTCTTTCTTTCCAGTACAGCTTTAGATTTTTTTCAGAGGGGGAGAATTATTTTTTTTTTGCTCTTGTTCTAAGAAAATCTGCTTTGATGGCTTTGGCTTTAGTTGCTGGTTCTGAATACAGTAGGCTGAATTGTTAGGAGGTTCATAAATATGCCACATTTTTGTTCCTAAACTGCATACACTTTTTGTCAGAGATGTGTTTCTTTAATAATGGGATTTAGTTACAGAACTGGGAGAAAACATTATTGAAATTAGTAAAGGCATTCTGATTTATTTGATAAGGAAGCTGTGGTCTTCAACAATTAAGACATTTTGGCAAGGTTTCAGGCAAGATGATAAGCAAATAACCAGGAAATCACTTCAATAGTGCAAAGAAAGAAGCAAACAGGTTAGTGTATTAAATTTTAATATCTGCTTTAGTAAAGTTTTATGGTTATTAGTGTATTTTTTCACTTTGCCTTCTTGGTGGATTTTGACTGTTAACATGATATACTTAAAACAAAAGCTCTGTAAATAAACATCCCTTAGCCACAAGGTTAACAGTAATTACCCCCCTTCTATGGTTTGTAAAATAAGATATCTGAGAAATGATTTGGGAACTATACTAGCAGCAATACTCAAAATAAGTCTATAGTAAGACTACTAAGAAATATAAGGGTTTTTTCAGTCATTGAGAAAATCTTTTGTTGGAGTTCCCTCAATGAACACAGTAGGCTGAATTGTTGGGAGTTGCAAATATCCGTTTTACCTCAGGTCCTTTATATTTCATAGGTTATCCTTGTTGTTCCAGTAATACATTTTTACTTTTACTTTCACAGAGCAACATCTAAAAATCTTTAGAAAAGTGGAAAAGCCAAACAAGCATGGAGCAAGCTTACACTTTCAATAACCAAAGGGAGCTAGGTGTACTGGATTTTGAGTTAAAATGAAAGGCAGACCTACTCAATCCAAGTAAGAGAAATTCACAGGCTTAGTAAAAGGACCACTTTTCAGCCAATTTAGAATTGACAGATAAGTCTTAGAAACACTACAATGCCCTTGCATAGGGAATTGCTCTCAGTACCAGTTGGAATAATGGTTAAATCGATGGACTGGGCTGTTCATAGAATTAATACATAACAATGATTAAATGAAATAGCACCAATAAGGCTGACAACCAGTTAGTAACACAGTAGGAAGAGACAGAGAAATTGTTGAGTAGGTTCCCTAATACGCTCTTTTACAAATACCTGTCAATGAACTGAGACCTGATAAATGGTAAGCAGTTTCTGCAACAGTTTTAATTTATTTTGAGACACATTATTAAACAAAGGAAGCTATATGAGTCTATTTGAATTAAAATGGAGTAGACTAGAGGGCAGGGAAAGACCTCAGTTGGTTAACTGGTTCTTATTTGACGGGTGTGATTCCCTGCAAAGTAGAGTCTTCTCAGCTCATGTTACTCAAATATAGATACCAATAACTGCAATAATGGAAATTCACTGAGAAGAATCTGACAGTATGAACCAGGATTTTAAACGTCCTGGCATCTATGAGAAAAGTTCTTGATCCTACCAAAGTATGCCATGAATTCCAGAAAAAGTGGGTTTTACAGATGGCAATTACTACAAAAATACTTTTACACGCTAAATAGATTAGTAAAAAAAAAAAATCCAGGAACTTGGGTTCCTGCTGGAAATTTGGTTAACAGTATTCAGGTAAGCTATGTGGGTATCTTTTGGACATGTAATTCACTAAACACAGTCAAAATAAGACCTGTATTTGTATGAATTCCACATAGATGTCACGGTGGTACGGCGGTAGCGTTGTTACCTCACAGCAAGAGGTTCTCCCGTTCGATTCTCAGCTTGGAAGTGTCTTCTGTGTGGAGTCTGCATATCCTCCCCGTGGTTGGGTAGCGTTCTAAAGACATGCGTGCATAAATGGGCATGCCTTTGTTGAAGGTTGGGTGTTGAGCTGGCACCTCGGCGTTTTGTAAAAAAATCTACTGCCAATCATTAGCGGACCAGAGTTCCGCTGTGGCGACTCCTTACCGGGAAAAAGCCGAAAGACAAACAACAACATTTGTATGAATTCCACAGAATTCAACATTCTTATTTGTTTGTTGTCAAATCAGGACTGGTCTAGAAATGAGGTAGTTCTGATGTCAGCCTCTAAGAAAGCAGTGACAAGGAAATGGAAGTCTAAAGCACAACCTACTACACTTAAAGTTGTACAACAATGAGAATTGCCTACTAGATGGAAATAACATTGGAGAACACAGAGGAAAGAGAAAGGCTTAAGAATAAGTGAATGTATTGTGTTCTGTATATGAAGAGCAATTGATTAATAACAGATCAATTCTCCCATAGCTAAATAAAGTACAAAGCAAAGTTGAGTTTAACTGAACTCCTTTATCTGATGTTATTTAAAATTTACTTTTTCCCCCTTTACCTCAAGCTTTGGTAGCCTGGAACAGTGTACTGTAGTGACAACAATCATGGTACTGCTTGTCCATCCATCCACAATCATTTTTTCCCATTTCCCACATGGGGTTGGGATGTCACTTCAACACTGACTATCACATCTAGAACCAATATTCACACTGCAGGGTGGCTAGCCCTGCCACAGTTCTTCTCCCACACCACTCAAACACAGGTACACTCAAATCTATGGCCAGTTTATAATCTCCAGTCCACCTACTACATCTCTTGGAGTGTGAGAAGAAACCAGATCACCAGCGGAAAACCCACAGGAACACAGTGAGGGCATGCAGACTCCACACAGAAGGCACACCAACCAAAAATCAAAATAACTAAGAACTTCTTGCTGCAAAGTGATAACACTTTCTGCTGCTCCAATGTGCCACCCTAAATCATAGCACTGATGTGTTCTAAGTTTAACTGTTGACAGAAAACTGTTGGATAATTCTAACACATTTATGAATGGCTAGAAGCTTCCAAAGTGATGTTTTTCTTTAATTTGGAAGTTTTGTCCATAATTGGATTGACCAAAACTATGTATCTTTTTTCTTTTAATAAAGTTACCATGTTAAAAAATGCATGTGTGCACATACACTCTATACCTTTGCATTGCCAAATCAAACATGGTTGTATCCCAGATCTAAATACACTACCAGCAGAATAAAGGCTTTGACTTCTTTAACAAACAGCCTTTTTGAGAAATAATTGTGTGCCAATATTGTTGCTCTTTTGGTAAATTAAAAAAGTCCAAAAACAAAAGTGGCTGAAGAATTGCTTCATGTAAAAAAAAAAAATCAAAAACTTTTCTCAAATTCAAATACAAACCTAAAGAAACTGATCTCTTCAAACAGATGGTTGTCTACTATACATTTTATGAAAAACACTCTGATCCTGGTAATAGCTTACATTACTTTTTGTAAGATTAGGTATCTTTATTAAATCAAATGCCTGCAGTCATTACATCTGACCTCGATACTGCAGGATCTCTGTCACAAAGCTCAACACCTATAAGTTTACTGAGACTTTTGTCATTGTTTAATAGCCTGCAGTCAACTACATTTGTCTTCAGTATTGTAAGATCTCTGTCACAAAGCTCTACACCTACATATTTTATGAGACTTTTGCCATTGTTTCATAGCACGTGGTCACTACATCTGACCTTGATATTGCAGGAATTCTGACACAAAGCCCTACACATACAAGTTTACTAAAACTTTGTCATTATTTCATGCAAGCATATTTTTCATGAAGAACCTTGCTGCATATTAACTTTAATCAGTTAAATACATGCCAACTCTGTGATTGAAAGGCTCTGTGAAATAGTGGGACCCCTTACTAAGTTGGCCACTGTCCCCTTTTACTTGGCCAGTAGACTATGCTGCATATGCCAGCTATTTAGTTTCAGGAAATGACAGAAACCCATTTTATTTGCATCTCTTTGTTAATTGCTTTGTTCTGGCTATAAAGTGTTAGCTCTCAGTTATAAACTGATCTGAGGGTGGGATTGTCACTATAGTACAATGTATTGCGAAATATCCCTTCATTGTTGTCTTTTCTTACACTGAGTCATTATCTTCTGTCATAGAGCAGGTATGTGTCATATGTTATTACATTTCTATTTGTTCTATAACTGTGTAAAACAGTGAAAAGACTTTGGTAGTGTGCTATTTTTGTAACAATTTAATTCAGATCAGATAAGCTTTACATATATATATATATATATATATATATATATATATATATATACATACAGACACACACACACACACACACATATATATATATATACATATATATACTGTACACATATATATTACACTGTTTTGATATATTGATTAATTCCATGAATTATTCTAAGTGATGGTGTTATATTGTGCCTATCAATGTAGTGCCATTTTCTGATAATTTGCTCAATCTTTCAAAACCTCTCTGAAAGACTTCCTAGCTAAGATCTGGCTCTGTTCTTGCTCAAAACCAGGATAACCTACATCCCTAAATGTGCACAAGTACCTTTTCATTCCTTATACCTCCTTACTCTTCCTTCTTCATTTACATCCTTACTGCTTATCTAATTTTCTTCTCTGGCTTTCTCTCTAAATACAACATAAGCCTGTTTTCCCTCAATGAACATTGCAATTCCTATTTGTATTAGACTAACTTACCTTCAATATCTCTATAAATTGTCTGAAATTTCTCTAAATATTAAATGATTGTCATACCTTGTATTGATTCTTATCCAATGTTTTTCTATTATGTCAAATTTGTTATAATTATTTAAACTGCAGGTGGACTTCTACCCAGTCGGACTTTCCAGATAAATAAGAAGCTAACAAAGACGTACAACTGATTATTTTTTTCTAGGGTATCTCCATTCTTAAAATGGGTTTTACTGTAGCTATCTTTTAACAAGTATGAACATTCAAATTTTAAGGGATGAATTAGACATGTCTAAATGGGGCTCTTTAAGATGCAATATTCCAGCTTTACAAACTTCATATCTGCCGCGTGAGAGCCTAAGGAATACTTTTAAGAAGAATCAGAAACCCATTTTGTAATGTACTTTCTGGTCATTATGTTGATTCCCCTACAATTTTCTTGCGCAACTATATATATATATACAAAATTGAACCAGATTCAAGGCACAGAATGCTCGGTATACAGCAAGCTGATGGCAGCATAAGAAGCAACTAAGAGAAGAAATGTAAACTGCATTAAATAAGTCTGACCAAAAATGCTAAATTCCATGAACATTCTCTTTCCACTACTGAGACGGTTCAGATTCTACATTTTCCTGTATTTTTCACTGAAAAATGAAAATCAGTGTCCCTGTTCATAATGAACACTTCTGAATCTAACTCATCTTCAAAATTACTTTAAGACAAAATAATTGTCATTTTCTAGTTTCTAATCATGTCGAGCTACAGAAGAAGCCATTACCATTACAAGCTCAGTATAGCAGTCCTGTATGTTATCTAGTCATGACTAAAACCTAGTTTATGAACACAAATGTTTTCTTTCCTTGACAAATTTGTTTATTGTGAAATGTTATTGCTTGTCTGAAAGCAGATATTTTATCTTGATAAATACTGACTTGTAACAGACATTTAATGGTTTCATATACTGCCTAACAATTCACTGCCCGTGACATATGCATTTCAAATGATTTGCTAAATGTTAACAGGGTAACAATTATTTTAAGGCCTTGTATAGTCTATCTGTTCTCTTGATTTTAACTTGGCACATAATCAAGTTAATAGGATGCAAAAAGATGAAATGTCTAATGAAATGCAAAATGTATGCAGAGATTTACTAACTTACATCTCATTATTTGTATTACATTACTAAGCTTCACCATTTCTTAATTCCAAATGTAACTTTAATTCAGGCAAGAAAGCAAACTAAATTTACATTTTTTTTCTTAAAGAACTACTGTAATAAGACACTTACGTGTTATAGCTGTGAATATAGACTTTGTGTAAAGTCATTTGCTGCAAGGAGAAGACGTGTATTACTATTCTGTGAAGTATATCATTTGTTTCTGCAAAAAACTGATCAAATCCCCAGCATTTGTCCTGATCAGCTTCTAGAATGTTTGCCAGAACTGGAGTCAAAAGGTTCTGTAAACCCCTGAAACAATACAAAAGGAAAAGTTTAAAGCAAAATACTGTATTGTAAGAGAACTATAAATTACTGCAAACAAGAACATCTGAAAAACAGTAGTATATTTTTACATACTAACAAATTAAGGGTTTATGTTTTTTTTATTCTATTACATCTTCAACTTATCAGCTAAGTGCACTACATGAAAACCAGTATAGACTACTGAATCAGGAAATGCACATTTCTTTTTTTTTTTTTTTTTTTTTTTTTTAACAGCTTTATTAAATTAAGACATAAGCAAGCATACACTAACAGAGAAGAAAACAAACCATTTTAACATTTTCTCCAATTAAATACAATACACATCATATATTTTCTTTATATAGCTATCTATATATATATATATATATATATATATATATATATATATATATATACACACACACACACACACTGCCGCGGTGGTGCAGCGGTAGCATTGTTGCCTCACAGCAAGAGGTTCTCCCATTCGATTCTCGGCTAGAGTGCGGGGAGTGCCTTCTCTGTGGAGTCTGCATGTCCTCCCCACGGTTGGGTGGCATTTGAAAGACATGCGTAAGGGCGTGTCTTTGTTGAAGGTTGGACGTCGAGCTGGCACCTCAGCATTCGTGAAAATCTACTGCTAATCATTAGCGGACCGGAGTTCCACTGTGGCGACCGCTAACCGGGAAAAGCCAAAAGACAAACAACAACACATCATATATTTTCTTTGCTACTATTAGTTCAACATTACAAAAATTGCTGAACTCCTGCCTTCCCTTAAACTCACTCCTCCTCCTCCTGAACATTATATATATATATATATATATATATATATTGCTTGCACAGTTTCCATTTACTTCTAGATAATTTACTCCTTTCCTTTTCCAAAGATCCCTCTTCAGTTCTTTTAGCTCTTTTATAACATACAATACCTCAGATACAGTCGGTGTAGACTTGATTTCTATTTTCTAGTAATTGCCTTTTTGGCAGCCAACAGAATTAATCATAAGATTGCACTACGTCTAGGAAGTTCAGATTCTGTATCCCAGCTCAAAAGAAAAATTTCCTTACTTACAGCCATTTGCTCAGCCAATATTTCTGATAGAGTAATCTGTAGGGAAGTTTTTAAAATCTCCAACTCCTTGCACACCCAAAAAAGTACAGTTGTGTAAAATCTTACCATAACAGCAGATACCCTGCTCTTCACTGTTGCAGTATTCTTTACCCAAGGGATCTCTTGCCAAGGATGGCCCAACATCTGGCTAGTATACCAAAGCCTTTAGTTCACAAAGGTGCCATGCATCACACACATGTTCCCCGCATAAGGAGCAGGGCATAAAGGTGATGTATGGGCGCGCACACACACACACACACACACAAGTGAAAAAGCCCCAGGAGGAACAGAATACCCTCAGGGACAAGGAGGATATACATCCAGAAGGAGAAAAGTAAGAGGAACCCCTTGGCCAGGAGAACAAAAATGCATGGCAAGAGCTAGGAAAGAGGGGGTAGATGGGAGAGACTGTATATTGCAACAGTGAACAGAAGGATATCTACTGTTATGGCAAGATTTTAAACAACTTTACTAAGCCCCACCATATCACTGTTGCAATATTCTTTACACATGGAACAGTACAAGTACTTAAGAGGAAGCCTGAGAGGAGGAAGGCACAGAAGAGCCCTCTACAAACCTGCTCTGGTCCTGGAAATAGTATCCACTTGTAATGCTTACTGAAAATATGAATGGAGGACCAAGTAGCAGCCTCAAGGATGGAATTAGTGTCCAGACCCTTGAAAAAGACACCACAGGAGGCACTGCCCTAGTAAAATGTGCCTTTGCTGATCAAAAGACATTTGCCATGACAACAAAAGGAAATGGCCTTAGAAATCCAGGAGGTGTTTGTTTGCTTAGAAACAGCCAAACCCAAAGTCCTAGCATGAAACAAAACAAAAAGTTGCTCAGATTTTTAAATAACTAATTTTATCCAAATAATATCTGAGCTACCTATGCAAATCCAACGTGTAAAGAACCTTTACACTGGTAGACAGTGGAGATGGAAAAAAGGAAGGAAGTTGAATACACCGATTAAGGGACAAACTCATTCACCGGGTCTATTTGAGTAGACCGAAATTCCATTAAATTGAATTTTACTCAACTGAGATGATGATACTAAAATGCTTAGTTTAATGAATGTTCACATCACTGAAATTTTAATCTGGGAATGAAGGCAGTTTGCCAACATAAAAAACAAACACACCAGAGCAAGTCAAATCCACCCAGGTGGGGGGCTACCACCCACAACTCCTAAACTAAATATACCAACTCTGAGATTATACTACAGTGGGGGAAAAGGGCACATTTCCCCATGTTTGCCAACTGCCTCCTTTCCCAGATTAAAATTCCAGTGGTGTGAAAGTTCGTTAAAGTAAGATTTCAGTTTTGTTTTTAAGTAAAATTCAATTTAATGAAATTTTGGTCTACTCAAGTAGACCTCATTGACCACCTTGGGCATAAAGAAGGATTAGTATGAAGAAACACTGTCTATATGAAAAACTAAGACAGGAGGAGTAGCCATAATGGCCCAAAGTTAAGACAATCTCTTGGCTGAAATGAGAACCAAAAGACAAACAGAATTCCAAGTACAATGTTGTAAGGAAGTGGAAGAAGCCAGCTCCAAAGGAACCTGAGTCAATTCTTAATGCACAAAACTGACGTCTCTAGGAGGTGGAATAGGCTTCCTGGGACACCTGATATGAAGGACGACTGAGAAACTGCTTGACCTCATATCTACAAGCCAGAAGAGGAGTCTAGGGCAAATAAGCAGAAACTGCTGACAGGTGTGCTTTAACTGAAGAATATGCCAACCCAGCATGGTACAGATCACACAAATAAGAGAAAAAGAGAGGAATCTCCAAAGATAGGGGATCCTGATGGCAAAAGATACCAGACAGAAAATCGCTCCCATTTGGAAAAATAGGATTTTCTGGTAGTGGGTTTCCTGGCCTCCTGCAGAACTCAGAGGAGGTCCTTAGAAAAGAGGTGCCTAAAAGGGATCAAGACCCTATCACCCACAATGTCAGCTGAAGACTGAACAGATGAGGATGGACAAAATATCCCTTGTCTTGTGTGAGAAGATCGACCCGGTGAAGTAACTTTAGGTGAATGCCCCTGGCCAAATGACAAAGAAGGGGGAACCAAAGCTTTCTGGGCCAGAAGGGAGTCACCAATAAGATTGTGGGAGAGTCCTGCCTGCCTGATCTTGTGCAGAACTCATGGCAACAGAGGAAGGGGGGGGGGAAGAGACGCACACAGAAACATCCCCTTTCAAAGAAAGGGCAGGACGTCCACTCTGGAACAAAACACAGCAAGTTTTCTGTTCAGAGGGGAGGTGAAGTCATCTAGTTATCTACCTGTGGAATATCCCAGTGATGGAAAATATCCAGGTGCACATTTCCATGAAGCATCCATTCGTGAGTTTGTGTGCTGGACCTGCTCAGAGAGTCTGCCACTAGACTGTGCTCTGAGGAAATGCAAACTGCCTGAAGAGTCACTTGACACTTATACCTAGGTCCCAGACCTGAAGAGCTAGTCTGAAAAGAAGACATGACCTCATGCCCCCTTGCTTTTTATCGAAACACATCACTGTGGTATAGTCTGTGAAGACTTTGAGGGGTCAGGAATGAAAGAGGGAACGAAAAGCTTGAAGAGGCAGAAGCTGACCCTCATTCTCCTTTATGCTGATATGGTCTGACTTCTGATGAGGAAGCTAGAGACCCTGAACCTTCAGGGAGCCACAGGAGGCACCGCACTCCCTGTCTGAGGAATCTGTAAAAAGCTCCTTTGTGGGAACTGGAGCTTAAAAATTCCTGGATTTAGAAAGAGTTGATGAATCCACCACTGAAGCTCAAGCTTGAGACAAGGAAGAAAAGACACCGGGAACTCCAGGGGGTGGCAATACTGAAGCCACACCGATTTGAGATACCACTGAAGTCTACTGATATGGAAGCTGGTGAGCAGCAGCTTGGGAATGGTGGAAGCCATAAGCCTCACGACTCTTGAGAAATTCCCTGGCCATGACAGACACCAGAGGAAGAAGGATTGGAAAAAGGTCATCAGAGATACAGCCTTGGGAGCAGGAAGGGATGCCAACATGGCAGCTATCTGAAACCTGCATTCTTGGAAAATATGATCCTGGCAAGGTGTCAGAACTGATTTCTAGAGGTTTACGGTGAACCCCAGACTGTGTAAAAGGCAAGTAGCAAACCAGAGAGCTTGAACCAGGAAAAAAAGCTTCAATAAGTAGATCATCTAGGTAGAGAAATATCTGAATGCCTAGAAGTCTGCAAAAAGCAGTGACAGGAGCAAGTCATTTGGTGAATACCCTTTGGGGCAAAGGGCAAGGCAGAGAACTGAAAATGCAAAGAAGAGACAGAGACATGAAAAAACATCCTGAAAACAGATTGATAGGGATATGAAGGCATGCATCCTTGAGATCAAGAGACACCAGGAAGGCCTGAGGAAGTAGAAGAGGAAAAATGTCTGAAAGGATAACACCAAAAGGAAGGAATATTAAGAAAGGTATTTATTGGGGAAAGATCCATAATTGGTCTCCAAGTACCCTCCTTTTGTGGGATAAGAAACATTCTGGAATAAAAATTGCCTGAATAACCTTTAGGAAATGAGAAATCTGTTTCTGAGGAGGTTGAGGAATGCCTGAAAAGGGAGAAAGGGATTTTCAAGCCATGCAATATCCCTGATGGATAATGGACAGAATCAGAGTATTTGGTGATTCATAGCCAATTTAGAAGAGACCAGGAAAGGTGGAAGGACAAGGGAAACTGGACAAGGGAAGGGGGAAGCAAACTATCAAAACAGTACCAGACTTGTCCTGAAAGGATGATTTCTGGGAGGCAGAAGTCTGAATAGACTTAGCAGGAGGCACGCAGATAAAACTCTTCTACCTCTGAGGAGGAGGGTGAGATTGCCTATGAACAAAGGCAGACTTGGAAGGATACTTCCACTGAAATTAGAAATAGGAGAAACAAAAATATGTTTCAGCTCCTGCAAGCTTTTGCACTTCTCCTGGAGGGACTTAAAAAGGTCAGCAGCAGCAGTAGATCTAAAAAGATGTTAGTTATCCAAAACAACATCTGAAAGCTTGGCTTTGATGTCATCAGGCAAATCCTGAAGACAACACCAAAAGTAATAACTCATAACTGAACCAAAGGCAGCAGCCCTTGAAGAGACATCAGCTGCATTATAGCTATAGCTGTATTGGATAGAATGGAGAGCAACTTGTGAAATGGAGCACAGCAAGGAAAGGTCAGCAGACTTCTCAGAATCAGGAATGTCAGGAACCACCTTAGAAATGTGAGAAAGGACGGCCAAAACATACCTGGTCATATCAGTCTGGTAATTGATAGCCCTGAAGGACAAGGTGGCAGCAGTGTAAACCTTCTTGCCCAACCTTTCAAAGGTCCTACTATCATTATCAGAACGTAGCAGCTTGGTGGAGAGCAGCAACCTGGATAGTTTTTCAGAAGAGACTGACATTAGAGAAAGGTCAGAAGAGGGGCATTTATAAAGAAATTCGCACTCCTCGGGTACCTTGTAAAATCTATCTAGTTTTTTACGTGCAGGAGGCTGAGTCAGGGGTTACAGAAGTTTCAGAAAAGGTATTGAAAAGAGGAGGCAGAAGAGGAGGAACAGCGGAAGGTTTGGAAGATTCCATCTGTAGGTGCTCATAATACTTAATACCAGAGACCTGGGAACAATCCCACTTAAAATAATCCATCATGCTGACACTGGTATCCCCAAAACAGAGCACTTCCAAAGAATAGTCTGGACATTAGGATCCTAGGAGGAAGGGACTTCGGAAGAATTAACTAGGGATTGTTCTCCTGAGTCAAGATCCTTATCTGAGGAATCCAATTCCCTAGGCCTCTTGACTGGAGTGAAAGACTGGGGGTGGGGGGCAGACCTCTTGAGGTGGCTTCAAGGCCATCAAAGCATCAAATAAACCTGAGTAAAAACTTGCCATTCATGTTGGGGATCCTTCACCACAGGAGAAATATGTTTTGTCTTTTTGTTTTATTTTCTGCAGGTCACCCGCACAAAACACCCTCAGAGGATCAGACCACTGATGTGACTTTATAATACTGGTAGGAATCTCCTCCCTCACTAAAATCTAAGGAATTCCCCTCAGTCCTTCAGAAATTATCAGCCAAGGATCCTCCTCAATGTCGGCTACATATATTTGAAAAACCACTAAGGACATGCAAGAAGACAAGCTGGCCTCCAAATTGGTCACGGCAGAGGAAACCGAAGCAAGCACTCGACGGTCTTAATGGCTTTCACCAGCCTCAAGACAGAAGTCTGGGGGAGGCTGGACAGCAGCCGGACTTGGCCTGACTTTTTTGACATTTTTCTTGGCAGATGGCTGGCCTTCTGTATGGGAAGATTCTGCCAAAGATCTTGAGCCAACAACACAAGACTATGGTTCTCCAGGTATATGCACAAAGAATAGAGGCAACTGAACAGTGTCTTGGGCACAAACACCTTGTAGATAGAACATTGTATATGATTGTGGGAAGGTCCCAAACAAAAATAACAACTGGTCAAGATAGCCTTAAGAGGAATCAGCCTCCCACACTGATGTCTTCCTGTTTTAGATGACATTAACACAACAACAAGCAATAAGAAATGGAAGACAAGAAACTCTAATGGGACACTTATTTGAAAAAAATGGTTTAGTAACTGGCACAGCAGAAGGGCATTCAATCTACATTCAGTAATAGCATTTGGACTACTGGCAAAGAAGTGTGTCCATCCGTACGTCACCTTTATGCCTTTGCTTGCATGGGGAGCATACCGTACGTCACCTTTATGCCCATGCCTTGCATGGGGAGCATACGTGGAAAGTATGGCACCTATAAGAACTAAAGGCCGGACATTGGGCTCTCCCTTAGCAGGAAATCCCTTTAGTAAAAAATATTGCAGCAGTGATATGGAAGGACCCAATATGTACCCAGTTACCTCATTTTTCTCCATCAAACCTCCAACATTTGCTATTTGAGGAAAAATTCTTTGAAACCTGATTGGGTACACAAATACCCATGCAAACACTTCCAATCAAAAATCTTTAACCTTCTGGAAACTGATTGCATACTTGGGAGTCATACATATATCTTCCTGTAAATTGCTTTGCAGTCTTTCTTCCCAATCTTTTCTAACCACCTCTGACTGATTTTTATAGTTATAATGCAATATTTTCTATGCCCTACTAAGTATGCTTTTTTAACAGCTGTTTTTGTTCTAGATACAACAAAAAAGTCTTACCAGAAAATGTCTTTTACTTAATTCCCCTATCCCTCTCCTTTTGCTTATACACGGAGATCAAGCCATGGTAGGGAAGGCAACCTCTAGCCTGCAATCCAAATGTCTTCTTGGCCTCATCCCACTCTATTACCTTTCCTGCCTAACTTATTTTCCCACAAAAATGTTGGTTCCTTTGCCAGATTTCTCCAGTAAATCCCAGCCCCCCTTGCCTATTTTTTGACCCCTACTTGCAATCATCCATTTTGGCAAAATCTCCTTCCTCTGTTCTTGTATTGGTTTGTTCTTAGAATACTGTTCTGCTACTTTTTGAATATAACATTCTGTATGGTTGCTCTTCTTCTTTTTAAGGATCTGCATCAAAAATTCTACTCTCTTGAACTTCCCCCTCGCTTTATCATCATCCCTTTCCACTTTGAATTATGACCTTCTGCTTGTGTTATGTATAGGAGCCTTACCTGTGCAGCAGAAAAATAACCCTTCATATCAAATTACTATCCATATCCATAAATAGGAGTTTCCAGTTTCTCAATTTTTGTATTATATTTTTAGTTTATTCCCAAATACCCTTAGCTGCCGTAATTGAAGCCTTTTTAATCTATACTCCTAAATACTTCATCTTATCATGTCCCTATAAATATGGGTATAGCTGAACCAACTTGTGTGCAGGCACGAAATTTATGGCTATAGCCTGTGTCTTATCTTCATTAATTTTATATCCTAAAAAGGCTTAAACCTGTCTCAAAAAGTACCAAGAACACTGAGATGTCCTTTTCTGGACATATCAGGTACAAAATAAAATCTACAAATAAAGCCAACTTTTCTCAACTACCATACCAGTTATATCCTTGTATTTCTGAATCCCGTATTTTTCTTTGCCAATGGCTCTAAACATAAAGCAAAGAAGAAACACAGCTTATCTGAGAATAACCTTTCAATTCTTGCCTCTAATCCTTTGTATATCCTTTTAATTAACCTTATTATTGTATCAGGGAAAGCAAATGCTTATATTGCCCTCCTCATAAAATCCCAGATTACTCTGTCAAATGCTTTCTCTGCATCAAGATGCACCAACAACAGAGGTATTTTCTTATATTCTGCTTCCCTCTGGATCATCACTGTTCTATTAATGTTGTCAAATGTTTCCATCCCCTCCACAAAATAACAATGATCCACATATATCAGTTTTGGCAACATCTTTGCCATTCTTTTAGTTAGTATAGACAAACTCTTTATACTTGTGGTTTAAAATTGAAATGGTTCTATATGAAGCTGGGTCTGAAGGGTCTTTGCCATCTTTAGTTAACACAGTCACCTCAGATTTCTTCCAAGATGCTGGTTGCTCATCTTCCTTTTAAAATACTGTTAAACAAAATCTTCTGGACCTTCATCACTTTCTCCCTCCTAATTTCCAAACTTCCACATGAATACCACCTGTTCCTGGGGAATTTCCTGAAGATTGACTACACATCACTGTTTTTAGCTCATCACTTCCTATCTTAATTTTTAGTGGTTGATCCTCACCTATCTCTAACCTTGGCATAATTAAGTCTTCCATAAATATTGCCATTTGGACTATTTCTTGATTAACATTTCTGTGCCTTATACAGATTTCCATTAAATTTCCAGAAAATCTCTAAAATCTCTACAGGATCTCTGGTTATTTTTCTTGTTATAGGTTCCCTAAATCTGGTACAACCGTTTCAATGTACTGTTGCCTAAGTCATCGTACTAACAGTTTTTGTGCTCTAGAGTTATCAAAAACAAGCTGCTTAACTGAAGGTTTTCTAAACTCATGCATATTATTCAGATACTTCCTCCTCCTCTTTTTAGCACTCTGCATGTACTAGTCCTTTTGTTCTATGAGATTCCATTATTCTGCAATACAATACCCTTTGTCAGCCTCTCAAAGTACAGTTGTGTACACTTACCATAAATGTAGATGTTCGAGTGTATTCACTGTTGCAGTCATCACATTTGGGTTATCCCTGCCAGAGTAGCCCTCAGACAGCCCGAATACCAGAGGCTTAGTATTTCTGCGTCGGTTCCTGACGCTTCAGGACTGACGCCATGTCGTCAGCAGTATAAAGTAAGGCAGCCGACGCCATTACATCAGTTTTTCTTGCCTTAACCTGTCAGAAGCCCCCAAGTAGGAGCCAGCCAAGTTCTGGTTGAAGAACCCCACCAGTAGAAAGTAAATACCAATATGTCCCTTGTAAGGAAAGAGAAGAAAAAAAGGGGGATGGAGGAAGGGAAACCAGGACTACAACAGTGAATACACTCGAACATCTACATTTATGGTAAGTGTACACAACTGTATGTTCTTCGTGTTTCACTGTTGTAGTCATCACATTTGGGTTGATTCCCAAAGCTGAGGAAATGGGTGGAGGCAGTCAAGGAAACTAGGGGCTGGCTATGATGCCCTGCAAGACTGCAGAGGCAAACCCTGCCCTGGATTTGGAGAAGAGAAGCAGGTGGTAATGTTTGGTAAAAGTGTGAACAGATGTCCAGGTGGCAGCCTCCAGGATGCCCCTGGTGGGGACTCCTCTGATGAAAGCTGCAGGAGGAGGATGCTCTGGTGGAGCGAGTTCTGACCCCCTTGGGGGGGGGAGGCTTTCCATGTTGTTTGTAGCAGAAATGGATGCAGTGCGCTATCCATTTGGAAATGGTTAGTTTGGAGATGGCTTTGCCTTCTGCCCCTGTAGCAAAGCTAACCAGCAATTGATCAGACTTTCTGAAGGATTTAGTCCAGTCTAGACAGAATTTGAGCTGTCTGTGCACATCCAGAGTGTGCAGGATCCTTTCCCCCTTGTTCTGGGGATTAGGTAAAAACGTTGGCAAATGAATGGATTGGTTGAGAGCCACACTGGACACCACCTTGGGCATGAAGGATGGATTAGTTTTGAGGGATACCCTGTTAGCATGGAAGACGATGAAGGGTTCCACAGCCATGAGTGCTTGCAGCTCCAAGACTATTCTGGCTGAAGTGATGGCCAGAAGGATAGCTGTCTTCCAGGAGAGAAATTTTAGCTCTGCAGAAGAAGCTGGTTTGAAGGGGGCAGGGTGAGCTTTTCTAACAAAGTTAAGGTCCCAAGCTGGTGTTGGTGCTCTTCTAGGTGGCCTCAAGTTGCTAGCCCCTCTTAGGAACTGTTTGATCAGGGGGTGTGAGAAAAAGGGCTGTTCAGTTGAGAAATGAGCAGAGATAGCAGCGGCATGAATTTTTATAGAGGAAAAAGAGAGTCCATAGTGTAGCAGGTCAGCTAAGTAATCCAGGATGAGAGGGAGGGAGGGCTGTGCCATATTGGCTCTGTTATCCTGAATCCAGGCGCAGAAACTTTTCCATTTGTCAGCATAAGACTTTCTAGTGCTAGGGCATCTGGCCTCATGGATAACATCTAGAACCTGTTTACTGAGGTTGGCACATTGATTGGGGGTAGGGAATAAGCCAAGCTGCCAGACTGAGTGTCTGCAATTGGGGATGCATGAATTCCCCTTCCCTCTGGGTCCAGAGGTTTGGAATCTAAGGAATATGCCATGGTGCAGTGGGGACAGGCTGTGCAGCAAGGGGTACCAGTGCTGGCGAGGCCAGTCTGGAGCTATAAGAATTGTCCTTGGGTTTTCCTCATTTATTTTGAGCGGTACCCTGGGGATGAGAGGTAGTGGAGGAAAGGCATAGACCGACAGACTGACCCAGAGAAAGGACAGGGCATCCACCTTCCAAGCCATGCAGTGATGCTCCCTGGTGCAGAATTTGCTGAGCTGATGGTTAGTGCGGGAGGCAAAGAGGTCAACCTTCAGGGTACCCCATTTCTGAGTTATTAGGGTGAAGGTTTTTCTGTTGAGCTGCCATTCGTGTGGGTCCAGATGATTTTTGCTCAACTGGTCTGCCAGACAGTTGAGAGAACCTGGTAGGAATTGTGCTAACAGGTGGAGTTGAATGGCAGAGGCTGTGTGCAAAGGGTCATGGTTGGCCTGCATAGAGGGTAGGAGCGAGTCCTTCCCTGCTTGCTGATGTACTACATCACAGTGGGGTTATCTGTTTTGATCAGGAGAGCCCCTGGGGAGAGAAGAGGTATGAAAGCTATCAAGGCCTGCTGGACAGAAATCATCTCTTTTTGGTTGATGTGCACACGGATTTGCTGTGGGTTCCATTGGTCCTGTATGCACCTGCCGTCCAGGTGTGCACCCCAGGTATAGCCTGATGCATCTGTGGTGAGGGTCTGGGTGGCAGGGGGTGGTAAGAAAGGTAGTCCCTTGTTGAGGGAGCATGCTGTTGCCCACCAAAGAAAATCTTTTCTGAGGCAAGGAATTATACGTATAAGAGTCTCCAGGTCTTGAGAGTGTTGACACCTAAGGCTTTTTAGGTACCACTGAAGTTTCCTCATGTGCAGTCTGGAATATGGAATAAGTGGTATGCAAGATGCCAAGAACCCCACAGCTTGCAGGATCTTCCTTGCAGATAACTGGGGTCTGGTGGCTAGTTGAGAGAAGTAGGCTGTCAGGAAAATTTGCTTTTCTGGTGTAAGGAATGTCATCTGGAATGCTGTGTCCAGGCTTGTTCCCAGGAATATAATCCTTTGGGTGGGCACCTGTTTGGATTTATTTTCATTGACTGTGTACCCTAGAGAGGTTAGTAGGGACTTTACAAAGGCCAGGTGCTTGAGGAGCTTTTCCTCGCTGTCTGCCTGAATTAGGCAGTTGTCTAAGTGTGGGTAAATCTGGATATTTGTTTGTCTGCAAAAAGCAATGGCCGGAGCCAGGCATTTTGTGAAAACTCTGGGAGTAGTAGATAAGCAAAAGGGAAGCACAGAGAACTGAAAGTGCTGACATCCTGCTCTGAAACAGAGATATTTCCTGCAAGATTATCTGATAGGAATGTGGAGGTAGGCCTCTTTCAGATCTGGGGTGGCTAGCCAAGCATCAATGGAGAGCATGGGTATCAGCTGCTGGAGTGTGAGCATTTTAAATTTTGGGATCACCAGGAAGGTGTTCAGAATGGATAGATCCAGGATGGGGTGCCAGGTGCCCTTTTTTCTGGGTACCAGAAAAAGTCTGGAGTAGAACCTTGACCTATTTGTTCTGCAGTAACGTGCTCTACTGCCCTAATAGAGAGCAGGGAAAGGACTTGCTTTTGAGCCTCTGCCCACTGATTTGGAGGTAGATCTGGGAACCCTTCTGGGGTTGGAAGGGTGTGGAAAGAAAATCTGTATCCCTGGGACACTATGTTGAGAACCCAATGGTTGTTGGTAATGGTGGCCCAGGTGCTTGTGTGAAAGGACAGTTTTCCTCCTTGGGGTAAGTGAAGGTGGGCAGAGGGAGGGGGTGGGGGAGGTGAGTCATTGTGAGTTCTTACCATAAGGGGGTGGCTTAGAACTTCCTGGTTTTGAAGTGGAGGTAGTCCACTGCTTAGATCTCTGCATTCCCTGTGGCTGCTGTCTGATGGGTCTGGTTGCCCAAAGCCTGGGCTGGACTGGCTTAGTGGGAGCAGGAAAGGACCAGTGCTTAGTGGGACAATGCCTGCTGAATCTGTGAGGCTGGACCTGTAAGAAATCCTTAACTGTCTGCATAGATTTTGCTTTTTCTTCCATCTTTTTTAAGACCTCTTCTGCTTTAGTGCCAAATAAGTTGTCTTTGTGCAATGGGGCATCCAACAATTTAGATTTGGCATGGTCTGGTAAAGGCTGTTCCTTAAGCCATGTATGCCTTCTAATGACAGCTCCGGTAACTGCTGCCCTGTAAGAAGTTTCTAGGGCATCAAAGCCACAGTGCAAGGTGTGTTTAGTTACTTGACTTGCAGAATGCATTAACTCTTGTAACTCTAGATTCTGCACAAGCAGGAAAAGAAGATATTTTTTGTTTGAGGAGTTCCAGGGCATGTTGCTGAAATTTTAGCATATGGAACTGAAAATGTAGTGCCCTGATAGCAAGAGTAGCTGAGGTGTATACTTTTTTACCCCATCTGTCTAGTGCTCGGGAATCCCTATCTGAGGGAGTGGGATTCTTAGCAGAGGTTGCTTTAATCCCTTTACTCCCTTGAGAAATTACCTCAGGGTCAGCAGCAGGATTTTTAAAAAGACATATTTGTGTGAGTCAGGGACTCTATAGTACTTCTCTGGTTTTCTGGGTGCAGGAGGGAGGGGTGTCAGGAGTCAAGCTGGATTCCAGGAAAACATCCTCCACAACATCCAGGACTGGGGGGATGGCCAAGGGTCTGTGCTGTGGAAGATCTAAGAATTCCCTGAGTCTCATTTTAGACTGAGGGTAGTCCTGACTCTCCCATTGGAAATGCTCCCTTAAGGTATAAAGGGTTTCCCCAAAGGAAAAGTCTTCTGGAGGAGAGGCTGAAGCGATTGAATCCTCTGCATCAGAATGCTCATAAATAGAGAGGGGTCGCATGTCTTCATATTCAGATGCAACAGAATCATCTGACGCTTGTTCAGACAAAACTACAGGGGACAGATCTCTTTTCCTTTTGGAGGGGGTAGCTTAGCTTCCCCTGATCAGCATGATAAGGTCTTCCACCATTTTAAGCATTTGAGACTGAGGCAAGGAAGCAGGTGCCTGAGATTGGGTCGTTAGTTTATTTGGTGTAACAAGAGGTCCTGGTCAAAGCAAAGCCCAAAGCACAAAGATATATTCCTTAACGCAAATTTATTGTGGAAAAACAACAAGCATTTTCGCTACTCCAAAAAAGAGAAGCTTCATCAGAGAAGTACAAAAAGGGCGCCAAAACCTTTTTGAACCTAAGTAACAGTTGATACAGTACATCACTTCCTTCTGATTAAAATAAAGCAGTACACTTAAAAGGGCAATACCTAATAAGAAAGACAGAAGTACATAGTTAAGTAACTCATCAGTTAACAATAACATAGTTTATATACACGAAAAATGTTTAAAAAAATATTAATAATAATAATAAAATTAAATAGACAAAGGGGTTGTTTAATAAATGTAAAAACAATGTTAATGAAAGTTGCCGAAGCAACTCCAATCCAGTAGATAATTAAATCAATAAGTCAAAAGGCTTAATAATAAAAATACAAGTTTTAAAAGTATGAAAGTTACTATTTGTTATTTTGTAATAAAGTTAAGTTAAATCAACCTAACTAGCAATTGAGGGCAAAAAAGAACTGGACAAAATATTCTCAATGTAAGCATCATCTCAAAAATGCCTTGAGTTTTAGAACAGGTGCAATGTCGCAATTCTCATTTAAACCCGGGTTGTTGAAGGCATCAAGTTTCAACTGCCATTCCAATTCACGGTTTTCGAGAACCAGTGAAATAGGGCCACCTCTAATGGATACTGGTACATGGTCAATGCCCATAAATGTGAAACTGTGCCCTGGGTTACATGTAACGTGCTTAGCCAGTGCGTTTTCAGTTTTACCTTTTTTAATGGCGTAGCAATGTTGGTAAACACGCTCCTTAAATTTTCTGTCGGTTTTTCCGACATAAAACGCAGGGGCAACACACACAGAAAGCAATGTACACTATAGACTTTGTTTCACAATTAATTTTAAATTTGATATCAAATTTTCTATCCCTAATAGAAAAAGTGGAACCAACACGAATTACATTACACCAGTTACACATTCCACAGGAAAAAGTCCCTTTAAGTCTGTTATAGGGATAAGAATGTGAGTAAGTATTCCTCTGTAACAGTTCCTTTATGTTCATTCCCCTTTTATAAACAACATGAGGTCTAGTACCTAATTTTTCTAATAAAAGTGGATTACTTTCAATGAAAAACCAATTTTTCTGTATAATCCTCAAAATCTGATTAGAGTTACTATTAAAAGTGGTAATAAAACTCAAAGGGGGGATGGTCAAACCTTGTACAGTAGTTAACTCAACTGTTGTACATGGTCTACTCGTCTCTTCTTCATTAATGACAAGAGCCTGTTCAGTTTTTCCGACTACCTTCTCACAATTAAGGAGAGGCTTAAAAAAGCCATTAGATCTCTTAAGCTCAACCTCACTAAGTACAGCCTCAAACATAACCTGAGGGTAACCTCTATTAATAAAAAGTTGTTTCAGGAAGTTACACTCAGAAATGAAATCAGAAAGCTTACTGCACATCCTTACTGCCCTCACCAGTTGACCTTTAACAGTAGCTCTTTTTTGTTTGTAAGGGTGAGAGCTAGAATAGTGTAAAAAGGAATTGCAGTAAGTGGCTTTCCTAAAAATGGAAGATTGAAAGCTAGAAATACTTTGATCTTTAGTTAATTTCACGTCAAGGTAGTCAATACTTTCCTTAGAAAAATTGTAAGTAAACTTAAGGAAAGGTGTAGTTGTGTTTAAAAAATCCACTAATGACTTTGCTAGTGTGGCCTCACCTTCGAAGAGGATGAAAACATCATCCAAAAATCACGTGTAATAATGGATGTGTTTCATCCAGTCTGGATTGTTGAAAAGGAAATTTTTCTCCCAGTGTGCCATGAAAAGATTGGCAACACTGGCACCGCAAGGTGAACCCATTGCCACACCTTGAGTTTGCAAGTAGATAGATCCGTCAAAAGTGAAAAAATTAGACGTGAGAACTATGTCTAATAATTCAGTGACGTTGTCGATCTCAACTTTAGGTGCTTTAAGTTCATTGAGAAGCAAGCAAATCCACTCAACCGCTTCTTGGTGAGGGATTGAGGTGTACAAATCGACAACATCAATGGTGAGAAAGTTATAATGGTTGTTAAAAGGAATACTGTTAATGTTGGTCAAAAAAGACCAAGAGTCCTTACAAATGCTAGGTACCAATTTAATGTATTTAGAGAGCAAAAAATCAATATATTTAGAACATGGATAGGTCATAGAAGATCTTCCATCTATTAACGCTCTCATAGGAGGGTCACTGCTATTCTTATGGACCTTTGGTATTCCAAACATTACCGGTACTTTTGGTGAAACAATGTCTATATATTTATATGTATCCACATCAATTCTTCCTAAAAGGTAAATGTCCCTAAAGTAACCTCCAAGTCTGTTTGAGCAGCTGTTCATTTCATTTAGTGATGCTGGTCTATAAGCTTGAGAATCAAGAACCTCAAACATCCTTTGAGTGTACTGGTCATTTTCAAAAATAACTAACCCACCCCCTTTGTCCGGTTTAATAATTCTCACAGAGGAAGCACATAAGTTATTAAGTGCTTCAAATTGGACCTTAGTGATGTTAGAAGTATTTTTTGTACTTCTACAAAGGAAGTCCAAATGGCGAGCATCAAGTTCACAAATGTTCTCGAACATTCTTAAACCAAGGTGTAAGGGGGGGTTGAAGGTACTCGATAGGGTTAATGAATTATTTAGAACATTCACCTCGTTGTTAAAAAGCAGCCTTAAATTGAGTTTTCTGACATAGCATTTTAAATCAATCAACAATTTAGCTACGTCAAACTTCTTAGAAGGCACAAATGTGTTACCTAGTGCCAACAATTCAATGAGTTCAGGTTCCAATAACAGTGAGGAAAAGTTATAAACCTTAAAATCACCTCGACTATTAAAAAGAATATTAGGTGATTGAACATTTTCATCATTGTTACTAGGACTACCTATCTGTTCCAGTTCCTGTTCCTGCCCTTGTTGTGTTTGTTGTTGTGATTCCCTAAAAAACTGGAATTATCACTAACATTGTGAGTGGAATTGACTAAGTTTATAGAATTACTAACATGGCCATCAGGACCATCAGCCTTTTTACGGTTCCTATTGCTACGTCTAAGACCACCTTCCTGTTGATCAGTTACTGCTGTGGAGTCAGTGTTGTCTGATATAACCCCATTTCTGTTAGCATCAACTTTGTTGATAGCAAGGTCATCATTTACATTTTGACTGTTAACCTTAGACAGTTTAGGGTAAGCCCTATTTTCATGGTATGCACATCTGTCCCTAAAAAGTTTTTTAGACTTATTAGTCTTGATCTTGCTCATAAAAGCATCAACACTTGAAAAAATGCGATTATAATCAAACTTAAACTTGTAAAAGTCCATATGCAGTTTGATGTCATTGTCCAGTAAGTTGACCTCATTCGTTAACTTCTCAATATTTAAAACATAATATTTAATAATGAGTTCCAGTAGTTGTGCACCTTGTTTTTGGAACAGCGCAACCAAGTCAGTTAAAAAGACAGAATCCGGAATTAATTTAGAAGGAACAAACCCGTTCCTCAAACCCTTAGGGACAATGTCCTCATTAAGGCATTGTCTAAAATACGCCACTTCCAACTGTAATTTTCTTAATTTAAGTACCTTATTGTCGAACAGCTTCAGCTTGCTTAGAATGTCATCTTGTTTAGTTGAAGACCCAGATGTCGGCACCGGTAGGTCCTTCTGTAGAGGCTTTAGAAACACAAACAGATCCCCAGTATCGTCAATCCAGTCAGCCAAAGAAGAAACACCAATAAGTGCAGGTCCGTTGATATTGGAAGTGGAAAGTCCATTCTGCAGAGCCGCATTTTGAACTGCTTGATTATCTGAAGCGGGTTTTGCACGCACGGGCTGTGCTGGCGGCAAAGAACACTGTTCAGTGTCACCCGTACGTGCAGTTCCCTTTGCGCTAACTGAAAGAGTTGGTAAAGGAGTAAATGCGTGTACCGGACGTCTTTCAATATGATCCAACCGCTCATTCAGCGAGTCAAGTCTCTGGGACACAGCCAGAAGTAATTTACTGATGTCCACATTATCTTTGGGTTCAGAACCAAATAAATTAGGGCTTTTTGGGCTAGGCACAAGATCAGAAGCCATGAAAAACAGACTGTTGAAGACCTGGAAATGAGCAAACAAACTGGCACAACAAGAGGTCCTGGTCAAAGCAAAGCCGAAAGCACAAAGATATATTCCTTAATGCAAATTTATTGTGGAACAACAACAAGCGTTTTCGCTACTCCAAAAAAGAGAAGCTTCATCAGAGAAGTACAAAAAGGGCGCCAAAACCTTTTTGAACCTAAGTAACAGTTGATACAGTACATCACTTCCTTCCGATTAAAATAAAGCAGTACACTTAAAAGGGCAATACCTAATAAGAAAGACAGAAGTACATAGTAAAGTAACTCATCAGTTAACAATAACATGTTTAAAAGAATATTAATAATAATAATAAAATTAAATAGACAAAGGGGTTATTTAATAAATGTAAAAACAATGTTAATGAAAGTTGCCGAAGCAACTCCAATCCAGCTGGATTCCAGGAAAACATCCTCCACAACATCCAGGACTGGGGGGATGGCCAAGGGTCTGCGCTGTGGAAGATCTAAGAATTCCCCGAGTCTCATTTTAGACTGAGGGTAGTCCTGACTCTCCTATTGGAAATGCTCCCTTAAGGTATAAAGGGTTTCCCCAAAGGAAAAGTCTTCTGGAGGAGAGGCTGAAGCGATTGAATCCTCTGCATCAGAATGCTCATAAATAGAGAGGGGTCGCATGTCTTCATATTCAGATGCAACAGAATCATCTGACGCTTGTTCAGACAAAACTACAGGGGACAGATCTCTTTTCCTTTTGGAGGGGGTAGCTTGGCTTCCCCTGATCAGCATGATAAGGTCTTCCACCATTTTAAGCATTTGAGACTGAGGCAAGGAAGCAGGTGCCTGAGATTGGGTCGTCAGTTTCTTTGGTGTGATTCATACCCTGGGCCTAAGAAACTCTGTCGTTTTCGAAAGAATGATAGTCGCGAAAGAAGACGTCGGTTTGTGTCGAGAATCGGTAGTGTGAAGGACTTCCCAGAAGCCGGTGCCTGCTCAGTGGCTCTGGACCAATCCAAGGTAGAGACAACTGCAGGATCCTTAGTCGAAGAAGAGTTTTGTGGCATACCAGACTCCGAAAGGGTCTTGGTAGTGGCCTGCGAATCCACAGAAGTGGGCATCAGGGGCTGCGAAAGTGCCTCACTGGGGACCGGAGAACTGACGACTAGCTTAACAGGAGCATCGTCGGTAGGTCTGGACCTGTGCAGTCTGTCTCTGTCTTTATCTTTTATGTTTTTTGAAGATCTACTGTCAGATGGTTTGCCGAAGCCATATCGGAGTTCGAGGATTGTAAGTGAAAATATCTAGCTACAATAAGGGCCTGACGATGGATAGTTCTGGCGTTGAATAAAGCACAGAAGTGACAACGGGGGACGTCGTGGTCTGGGCCTAAAGAAGTGACGTAGTAAGAATGAAAGTCTTGGTGTGGTATTTGCTTTCCACAGGTGAGACAGTTGTTAACATTTTCTGACATTGGTTAGTGCAAGAAAAAAGGTTCCCCAATGGGGTACTTAGCTTTAGAAGACTTCAGCTTCAAATTGGGTAGAAGAAACTCAGTTAGCGGATGACCGTCACTCGTGCGAACTGTTTCTGCTTCAGGCTCCACGGCAAGAAAGACTGATGTAATGGTGTCGGCTGCCTTACTTTATACTACTGATGACCTGACATCAGTCCTGAAGTGACAGCAACCATCGCAGAAATATTAAGTCTCTTTTATTCCGGCCGGCCGAGGGCTACCCTGTCAGGGATAACCCAAATGTGATGACTGCAACAGTGAAACATGAAGAACATTTTCTATTACTTCTTAACCACCTCTCTCTCTCTTATTTTTAAACTCCATTTTCATTTCTTTCCAGTCTCCATCTATAACTTCTGAAGATATTTCTATCTTCCCTTATAACTCTTAAATAATTTCCCCTACCCTTAAATAATTTCCCCTACCCATTACTTAAGTTCCTCTCTTTTTAACAGGTAGATGGGAAAGAGTTAGTGTCTTATTTTTACTTCATTACCTTGAATTTTTATCTTGGTTTTTATTGGTGCATGATCAGAAATAGATTTTGGATATGTGTTAAAGCTTTCAGTTAAATGCCCGTTCCTATGAAATATGCTTTCAATCTAGTCTACCCCACTTATTGTACTGCTGGGAATAAATATGTAAATTCTGACCAACTTCCTACTACTGAATTAACATCTTCTATACCAAATATCTTCATTTTTGTTTTCAGAAATCTACCATATTTTGTTACATTGTCCCTTCCAGATCCCCATGAATCATTCTCATTATTGCAAATTAAACTTCAGTCCCCACTTAAAATAATATTCATTGCTGAAAGCTGGTTATTTCACCCAAAATTGTCTCATGTTCCATAATAGTTTTCAGTGGAATAAAAATACATGCCATTGTAATCTTCCTCCATTGTCAATTGCCCCTTACTACCACAAATCTGTCATTTTTGTCCCCCCCCCCCATCTATCACTATTGGAGCCCCTCGAGCAATTAGCATAATTACTTTCCTTTTCCTCTGTCCCTGACATTTTGCTGAATATTCATTCTGAAATCATTGGTTTGTCAAACTTGCATGCTAATTTCTTTATAAATGTGTCTCCTGCAGCATTATTTGCAATCTACATTTCTTAATTTAATTCAACACACTTTCATTTTTATCCCTACCTGTAAGGCCATTCATATTACAGCATAATATGAATGGCATAACCATTGTAATAAAAAGCTATTGTTCCCACCTGTTATACCGGACAGTTGTTTGAATGTGTATTTTCAGCTTTTGTGTTACATGCATATATCAGTGTTTGGCAGGCTGATCTTTTGTACAGTTGTTTCTCCTCTCCTTTTGAACCCATGTCACATTTTTTCAAGGGTTTTTATTTTAATAAAAACCTTCAAACAAACAAAAAAAAAAAAACATAAAACACTCCCATCCCCTATTAACTTGGAACAAATGTACAAAACTATGCACATCTTCAAAACATGAAGCTTAGTCCTCCACAAGTGAACAATTGTCCCAAACTGGTGGCTGAGCCTACAGGCATTATCTAACCTAAAATTAAGATTGCCCACACTAAAGTGCAAACTATAATCTGTGCTCCCACTTACACTGATTACTATGTTATCTTCTTCTCTCTTCCCCTTCCAGATATGAAACACAGCATGAATGCTTTCAGAAAACATTAACTTTTAGCCCTGTGAAAAAGGGCACTGGCTATCTTTAAATAAAACGAAATTGGACAATGTTCTATAAACTGCATTAAAGTATTAAGGCTGCGAAGAAGGTTGTGAACCCTTATTTACTTCCCATAACTTCAAACTTAATTTTTTCACTGAACTTTTTGTCATTGTACCCTTAAACTTTGCATTCCCCTCAGCAAAGAATAATCAGAATTCTCAAGATTAACTGCTTGCACTTGCTGATAGCTTGTCTCAATGGAAATGAATTCAGCAATGAGTCTTTGTAAATTTCACACAGAAAAGAATGCACAGCTGCCCTCAGCTGCAAACGTCTGGACTCCACTGAAAATTTGCCACTGGAAAACAAACATATTATCTTTGCAATTATAAGAAGCTTAGAATGTTCTTTGCTTTCATTATTTTGTCTTATTTTTCAAGTCTACATACTTACAAAAACACCTGTTTACAACTTAAGCTAAAGGTAGTAATCTAGACATTCAACCTTATTAAATAAAAAGAAAAAAATACTCCAATTCTACATATAATATAATCTGTGTATTCTACACCCCATCAGCCCACGATCACAGCATAAGAACATTAAACATTATTTTTGTATAGCGTTTTTCTCTTCTTATACTGTAAAACCTATACTTCTTATAACAAAGATATTAAATTAAATAAGTACATTTTTAAACACATAGAACAGTCAATGAAAAGACTCCACCCACATTTAAAATACCTACGACTACACACTACACAAAAATGCTTTACTGTATATAACATACAGCTTATATCACTACTTATGTAACATTTGTTAACCGGGAAAGTCCGACTTGGAACAAAGCCAATTTTCAGCGGAGGCCTGGGGAGAAATGCTCCAGATGCATGTCTTTGTAACGTGGGAGGAAACCGGAGCACACAGAGGAAACCCAGACGAACACAAGGAGGAAATGCAGACTCCGCACAGAAGGCACCTCAGCCGAAAATCAAACCATAGAACCTCTTGCTGTGAGGTGATAATGCTACCGTTGCACCACTGCGCCATCCATGTATAAAACATTATGAAATGTTTTATACAAATACTAACATGAACAAAAATTGTTTTACTTACAGTAAGTTCCCCCTTTATATTGTGCTTCTGAACATTACAGGTTCATAGGTGTGTACTAGGGCTAACAGCCCTGGAGCCTTTACAAGCCTAGCCCATAGGATTACTCTGGCATCATGCCACCAGACCTTAGTTCCCAGTGCCTCTGTCGAGTAAAGCCACCGGAGTGATCCCTGGGTGAATTTTTTTTTCCCATCCACTCATCACGATTTCTTTTGAAGATGGCCAGTTAGGTGCTCTGCTTGACATGCATGAGAAGTCTATTCCATAGCATGGGCAGTCTCTGGGTAATGTACCTGTCTCTCCAGCATGTTCTACTGAATGTGGTAATGAAGATAAGGTCTCTGGAGTGTGTGGTGCAGAGAGATTGGGATTTCTTTAGATGCTGCATTTCTAACAGAGCTGGGTCAGACATGGCTTTGTAAGTCAAGCTAAGATCGCCTCTAAGTAGGCGATATGAGACAGAGAATAGCTGGGGTTTTTTTTAGTCTGTCCATATAGGATAAATGTTTAAGGCCTAGTATCCTCTTTGTGAGGTAGTTTTGCAGCCTCTCCAGTTGCTGCAGGTGTTTAGTGAGGTACATGCCAAATGGGGCATTGTAGTCCATGACTGGCCTAATGATGGAAGAGTAGAGGGAGACAATGACCTCTTTCTTCCCAGATGCAAAACCCTTAGTAATGCAATGTGCCACAAAGAAGGACTTTCTGACTACAGTGGCAATGTGGTGGTCAAGAGAGTGTTTGGTGTCAACCTGTGTTCCCAGATCTCTTATAACGCCTTCAGTGTTCAGTGGACTACCATTGATGTGGTAATTCATGGGAACTGGGTTTTTCCCAAAGGGGATGATGACATTTTTTGGCATTGAGCTTAAGGCCATGGTTCTGACACCAGTCGTTGGTCTCAGTGAGGCCTTTCTGTAGTATGTCACCATCACTTGGGGAGTTAATAATAGCTCCCAACTTGCAATCGTCTGCAAACTTTGTCAGCCAGAGTCCCTTAATTTTGGCCTGGACTTCAGAGAAGTAGATACCAAACAGGATAGGACTCAAGACTGCACACTGTGGGACTCCATTCGTGACTGGCTGGCAGTCTGACTTGGAGACAGCTACTTTCACACTGTGGGTTCTACTTGTGAGCCAGTTTGCAACCCACCTAGTGATATGGGGGTTGATGCCTAGCTTAGTGAGTTTTTCTATGATTCCTGAGTGGGGAATGGTATCAAAGGCCTTGGCCAGATCAAGGTAGGCTGTATGAACCACCATGCCTTCATCCACAGCTCTGGTGACTGACTCAAAGAAGTTGACCAAGTTGAGCAGGCATGATCTACCCTTCACAAAACCAAACTGTGTGGGATCCAGAGTTTGGAGATTCTCTATATCCTTGTTTATTAGGTCCATGATGATGCGTTCCATAGCTTTGCATATCAGACTCGTCAGGCTAATGGGGCGACAGTTCCCAGGGTCTATAGTCACTCCTCCTTTGTGGAGAGGGATGACTGTAGCAGTGCGCCATTCGGTAGCGACAAAGCCTGAGGTGAGGCTGTGATTGAACAGGGCACACAGGTGAGGTGCCCGATCACTCTAGTTCATGTAGAACACAGGCAGGGATATTGTCCGGTCCCCATAGAAGCTGTACTGTTGGCCTTGGACAGTGCTGTTTTAACCTATGCAGCAGTAATACTGGGTGCCTGGCAATCTACTGGTACTGTGGCTGGTCCCTTGGGGGGAAAGGGGTAAAGTTGGCACTGAATCTGTTGGCCATTATATTGGCAATATCTGTTGGCTCTTTACAAGAGGTACCATTGTGCAGTAGCAAAGCGCAAATCTGGCTATTGCATTGGAGATTCTTTTCATAACTATAGAAGGCCTTGTGGCTGTCTTTACTATCTGCTGCAATTCCATTTTCATAGCTAGCTTTAGAGGATTTGATGAGGTATCTCAACTTTTTGTTGAGGCTGATAAGGTCGTTTTTCCATTCTTGGGACTTCACCTTATTCCGCATCAGTTTCCTCCTTCTGCTGTAGAGTTTGTTTATGGCAGGTGACCACCACACTGACTTCCTCTTTTGGAGGAGAGCGTCTTGGTAATATTGGGTATGGCGAGATCCATGCATTTGTGTATGCGTTCGTACAGTGCATTGGTGTATGATTCAGCAGCCATGCAACTGATCTCCATTTGCATGGGTGCCGTGAAGTTAGCCACCTCTAGGTTTAGGAGCCCAAAGTTAGCTTTGGAGAATTTTTCATGGTGGTTATCTTTGTGGTGGGGGGTGGGGGTGGAAGGGATGTGGATTTCCAAGGTGATTAGTTTGTGGTCAGATCTAACCAGGGAGGAGTTGACTAGTGGTGTAGAGCAACAGTCGCCCACGTTAGTAATGATTAGGTCAAGGATGTTGCTACCTCTAATGGTTCATAGGTTGGTACTAGGTTATCAGCCCTAGTGCCTATACAAGCCTAGCCATAACAATTCCCTGGCTATTTCTTCCCACAATATTTACCAACCTGGACCCCTGTCCAGCAGGGCGACTGACGTGATCCCCGGGGTGAATTTCCTATCTCCCATCCAATCATCAAGGTTCCTTTTGAAGAGGGCCAAAGAGGTGCTCTGCTTGACCTGTATGGGCAGTCAATTCCAGAGTATGGGGAGTCTCTGGGTCAGGAACTTATCCCTCCAGCATGTTTTGTTCATTGTGATGACGAGGTTTAGATCCCTGGAGTGTGTGGCTAGAGGGATTGGGAATTCTTTAAGTGTAGCATGTCCAACAGCTCTTGAGTTTCACATGGCCTTGTATGTTAAGCAGAGATCGCCTCTGAGTAGAAGATGTGCAACAGAGTATAGGTGGAGCTTTTGCATAGGGCATCCACTTTAGACCTGTGATTCTTTTAGTGAGGTATTTCTGCGGCCTTTCCAGTTGTTGCAGATGTCTTGAGAGGTACATACCAAATGGCATTGTATTCTATAATGGGTCTAATGAGGGGTGAATACAGTGGGACAATGACCTCCTTTTTTCTGGATGAAAAGCCCTTAGTGATGAGGTGTGCCACATAGAAGGATTTCTTGACTGTTGTAGTGATGTGGTTACTGAAGGTGAGACCACTGTCCACCTGTGTGTCCCCAAGTCTCTTATCACACTTTAGGTGTTTAGTGTACTGCCACCTATGTGGTAATTCACGGGTTCATGTTTTTTCCCAAAGGGGATAATTATGCATTTCTTAGCATTGAGCTTGAGCCCATGGCTCTAGCACTAAGCATATGTTTCTGTAAGGCCCTTTTGTAGAATATCCACATCATTTGGGGACTCAGTAATGGTGCCCAGTCCTGTAATTCAGAGAAGTAGATGCCAAACAAGAGCGGTCCCAGGACTGAACCCTGAGGTACTCCACTTGTCCAGAGCTGGATTTGGAGTCGGCTACTTTTACAGTGTGGGCTCTGTCAGTAAGCCAAGTGGCAACCCATCGAGATGCAGAGATTAATGCCCAACTTAGTAAGTTTATCTATGATTCCAGAGTGGGGGATGGTGTCAAAGGCCTTGGCGAGGTCCAGATTGGCTGTGTGGACTGCCTTACCCTCATCCACAGCTCTGGAGACTGATTCAAAAAAGTCAATCAGGTTCAGGAGACAAGATCGGCACTTCACAAACCCAAACTGGGTGGGGTCCAGTGTTTGAAGGTTGCCCATGTCTTTGTTTATAAGTTCCATGATAATACGTTCCATGACCTTGCAGATCAGGCTCATCAGACTGATGAGGCTGTAGTTCCCAGGATCCAAGGTGGATCCCCCCTTGTGGAGTGGGATAACTGTAGCTGTGCGTCACTCAGTGGGCATGAAGCCTGAGGTGAGGCTACGATTAAACATGACACTTAGGTGAGGTGCCAGTTCATTTTGTAGTTCATGTAGAAAGAACAAGCTTGTCCACGGCATTGGAATTAATGAATTCCAGGCAACGTTGGGCAAGTGTATTGGTACATTAGTAGTTTTCCCAGTTAATGGATAGGTAGTTTAAGTCACCCAGTGTGTGTTAGGTTGGACCTTAATATTTTCCAGGGTGCTTAGGACCATGGAGTGCGAGTCTTGGGACATGGTTGGGGGGACCTATAGCAGGCTACAACCTGAATCACTGTCTTACCCAATGTCAGCTGCACGTAAAGTATCTCAGATGTATTATGTTGATCTACCAGTCTGGAGTTATGCACATGCTTTATGATATGGAAACACCACCGCCTTTAGAGCTTCGGTCCAAGTTCTGGGGCCGAAAGGTGTGGAATGTGTTACAGCCTCGTAGTGCAGGGGTGCTTTCTGCTGCCTTGAACCAGGTCTCTGTTATGGCACAAATGCTGATGTTCTCCATTTTAAGGAGTGCTTCGAGCGAGTGCATGTTGAGATTTAGAGTTCTAACACTGAGCAGCATGACCCTCAGATTGCATTTGTTTGTAGCTGTTATGGTGGTAATTTGGTCTTTAGAACACCACCTAAAAAAGGCACTATGGGGTGGCAAGAGCCTTGGCCAGTATCTGGAAGCCCAGAGGTGACAGATGCAGGCCATCTCTGGCAAAGCATTGAGGTCTGTCAATCATGTCATCCCAGGCAGACAGATACTGGATCTACTTAGAATGACACCATAAACTTAGCCAGTTGTTGAAATCAATCACTTTCTGGCTGTACTGTGGTATCATTCTGGGTGATTGTAGGATACTGCTCAGGTCTAGGGTCATACCCACCTGGGCTACATAATCAGAGAGCTCCTCCATGTCTCTTTTCATGTAGTCCATGGAGGTACTTCTCTGGTCATTCACACCCACATGTACAATGACAGAGTTATATTTGTACCTGCTGTTGAGGGACGTGAGTGCATGTGATATGTGGCACCTGACAAACAGCTGTCACTTTTTCCTTATTCAGCCTAGTGAGTGGGACATCAGTGTGCCTCACTATTGAGTCACCTATAACTAGTGTGTTCGGCATGCTGTTTTGCCTTAGGGGCTTTGATTGAGTGGCACACTGTTTAGGAGAGTTGTGTGTCTCGTGATTAGTTTTGTGTTGTGGTGGTCGAGTGTGTTTCTGCCTTGGAGGTCTCGGCTGTTTGGGCAGATTTTTATTGAGAGCCTCCAAAAAGGTAGGTGGGTGGTTTGTGTTTTTATGTGAAGGCAATGCTGGTGTGTGTTCTGGAGGGCTATGTGTTCCATGTGGTGTGGTGCAAGTGTTGACCTTCTCTTCTTGACCAGCTATTCCGGTCTTGGCTGGAGAGTGTGTGGCTTCCAATTTGGATATATAAGTGCATCTCTCGCAAGTCTGAGTGTTGGGAGGTAAGAGGAGAGGGTTGTCAGTGTACATGACGTAGTTGCTACATTGCCTCAGGATGTCCAAGTTCACCAGGTTAATAGGAGAAAGCACAAGGGAACTGACCTTTATACATGCCTGGAGGGGTGGGCATTAATAATAAGTATTGGAGCTGTTTCCTTGGAGAACGTTTAGTGCTGGTAGCACTTTTGTGTGCTACAGTAATTGCTACAAGAAGTCTGGTAAAGTGCTAAATTAATAAGCTAGTAAAAGTGCAGGAGAGGAGAGAACTAATAGATCTAAGGGAAAAATTGAAGAGCAGACTTTGGCACCACTTACAAACAGTCCTGGATACAGCATAAAGTGGGGCATATGCTTTATAGTCCAACACACATTTAAACAAGGCCATTGTTTTTAAGCCACTTTTTCCTTGTAAAAACATATTTCACAATTGTAATAAAATGCTTTATACATTTCCACTTGTTCATTAATTTCAGAATTGCTGGTCTTCTTCCTGTTTATCTCCATCTCTCAACACCAGACTCTGGTTCAAATCCAAGGTACTGCTGATTATTTTAGTCAGCTCCTGTGTTTTTTTTCTCTCTCTCAAGTATTTTCCTTTGGAACACTCAAAAAGGTTTCACTGACATCACTCTATGAACCTTACATTCAGAAGAATGAAAAGCAGGGTCCCCTTCTTCCGGTCTCACTTTTTGCTGGATAAACTTTGTTTTTTTTTTCCACCTTAGCCTGATTTGTGTTAAAAAATGACTTTGATCCTCCAGGGGAAAAAAAATATTATGAAGACAGATGGATATAGCAGCTTAAATCTCACACCTACCTCTCGACATTCCCTGATTGCTGGGATAAATTTGCTTCTCTTCTTCCTGGTATACAGTGAATAATAATTTTCTACAACCATGCTGCTGTCTCCAGTTTTTACTACTTTACCCTTCTGCCAACCCTTTTGCCAGGATTAACACTTCCTACTGATATGATTGCATCTTTACTTGTAAAGGTCTTGGCTGCTTTCTCATGGCCAGGTTTGGAGCATACATTCAATGTGCCCTTCCAATTAAATTCTGCTGTGCAACACCAGTCCAGTTGCTTATTTGTGCTTTCATAAAATCCATAGAGTTTGTTCCTTCCATTTTTTCTAGTATAGCAGAAAATCTCAGGTTTTCTCTGCGCACTGTATCTTCTAACTCTATTATTTTTTAAACAGTTTTTCTTGAGAAGCCTCATACTCAGCCAGCTTTTTCTTCACATCAACCTCTGATTTTTGCAGTTTTATCAGTTCATCTGAATGGCTAGTAAAACTTATTCTGTTTTCTTCCAGCCTTTTGTGTTTGAATTGATATATTCCTTCAGAGTTTCATTTCTTTTAATCACCTCTGAGTGCACTTGCTTTTTTTCCTCTAAATTACTAGAAGCCATCTTTTGAACCAAAGCTCATACTTGAACTGCTTTTTGCTGAACAGCTGCATAATCCTTCCCAGGCAGTGTTTTCTCTTCACCTTTTCTCATTTATTTTCTTTCAGGTTTTCTAGATTTCTTCTTTGCTGAGATCAAGGTAGTGCATTTACTAGTCAGTCACTGGATTTTACCAAAAAAATAATTTTCAATGGCAGTCCTTTTGCTCAGTAACTGTTTTCACAGTGGGAGAGCTGAATTTATGGTGTTGGATTAGTGTGCAGACATCTTAGAAGTCCTTCAGGTAATGCACATTTCAACCTCTGACATTCCCAAGTAATTCAAAAGTAGAGCACTGAACATGTTTTACATGTCAGATAAACTGCTAAAAGTATTCATAAGTTAAATGGTCAGAGCCTGCAGGAAGCAAAACTTTTGCCCTCAACAATGCACAGAAATATTAACAGTTTAATTATCTGAATATTACATTAGTAACTCATAGTTACACACTGCAGATAATATTTTAACTTCATTGAATGAACCTTGCAAGTATTTTCTGGCAGTTAACTTCCAGTTGCAGAACAAATAAGAAGCTAAGAAACAGCTGGCCAAAGTTATGTAAATGTGTTCAACTTTTTACAAACATATATACCAGAATTACTGATTAACTTTCTCAAACTAGTCACCACAGGATGTGAGATGGGTCAGGAAAGTTAACCAATAAACTAAGTTTATAGACCACTGCCAGCTGAGTGAAAAAAAAAAACAACTCTGATACCAATTCATTACAGCAAGAGCTAGCCTGCACTAACCAGTGGTGTATGGAAAAGGTTAAAAAATTAAATGCCAACAATTGCAGTATTGTCACATTTGGAAAACAGTCTTTCTTAACATACAGTATAGCAAATACCCAACTCCAAACTTGCAAGGTAGCCATGGATCTTGGTACCTAGGTTGATAATACCCTCTTCCTTTAAACACCATGTAGCATCACTAGTTAGGAAATCTTGTATTTAGCACAAGTAACATCTAGGCAATATTATCCATATCAAAAGAAGTTCTCTTTCTCTGTATGCAGCTCTGATTATGGAGTACAATACTTTTCTTGGCATGTAGCAAGGGAGACGTATCAAACAACTTGAAAGGCTCCCCATGTTCCTAACAAAGATGATTAATGGTCTAAATACCCTGGACTACCAAGAGAGACTTGAAGCCATATCCTCATACTTAGTTTACTGCAGACTCTTATATAAAGATCTATGTCTGGCTTTCCAGGCCATTAGCGATCAAAACCATCCTTGATCTCTTGCAAAACCAACGGCTCAACAAATAAGAGAACTAAGAAAGTACAGTTGTGTACACTTACCATAAATGTAGATGTTCGAGTGTATTCACTGTTGCAGTCATCGCACTTGGGTTATCTGCCTGCAGGTAGCCCTCAGTCGGCCTGAATACCACAGTCTTGGGATTTCTGCGTCGGATGCTGTCGCCTCTTCCATGACATCAGGTCGTCAGGGGTATAAAACATGCATCCAACACCATTACATCAGTTTTTCTTGCCCCAGATGTCAGGAGCTCCCAAAATAGGAAGCAATTACATGGTGTGGAACACCTCCAGTAAAAAGTAAATACCACTGCCATAAGATATATCTAAAAAGAGGATAGGTGGAAAGAATAGAAAAGTCAGGGAGCTGGATGGAGGGTAACCAGGACTGCAACAGTGAATACACTCGAATATCTACATTTATGGTAAGTGTACACAACTGTACTATGTTCTTCGTGTTTCACTGTTGCAGTCGCCACACTTGGGTTGATTCCCAAGGCTGAGGAAGGGCGGAGGCAGTCAAGAAGTACTGAGGCTGGCTAGCAGGCCTTGCAAGACTGCTGTGGCAAATCCAGCTCTGGATGTAGAAAAAAAGGTAAGTGGTAATGCTTGGTGAAGGTATGTACAGAACTCCAGGTTGCAGCTTCCAGGATGTCCCTAGTAGGGACTCCCCTGAGGAATGCTGTAGAGGTTGAGATAGCCCTAGTGGAATGAGTTATGATCCCCTGTGGAGTAGGTTTTTCCATGGTGTTTGTAGCAGAAATGGATGCAGTGTGCTATCCATTTGGAAATGGTTTGCTTTGAAATGGCCTTGCCCTCTGCCCCTGTAGCGAAGCTGACTAGCAGCTGGTCAGATTTTCTGAAAGGTTTAGTTCTGTCAAGGTAGAACCTGAGCTGTCTGTGCATGTTCAAGGAATGCAGAGTCCTTTCCCCTTTATTCTTAGGATTAGGGAAAAAGGTTGGTAATTGGATGGATTGGTTTAAAGCCACACTGGATACCACCTTGGGCATAAATGATGGGTTAGTCCTGAGGGAAACCCCATCCGCATGGAAAATAATGACGGATTCCACAGCCATTAGTGCCTGTAACTCTGACACTCTTCTTGCTAGAGTGATGGCTAGAAGTAAGGCTGTTTTCCAAGAGAGGAAATTTAACTCTGCTGTAGCAGCAGGCTCAAAAGGGGGAATCATGAGCTTCTCTAGTACAAATTTGAGGTCCCAGGCAGGGGTGGGAACTCTCCTCGGGGGCCTTAAATTGTTATCTCCTCTCAGGATCTGTTTGATGAGAGGGTGAGAAAATAGATGTGGCTCAGTATTGTAGTGAGATGAGATGGCAGAGGCATGAATTTTAATAGATGAAAAGGATAGGCCTTTGTGGAGTAGCTCTGCTAGATAATCTAGGATTTGAGGTAAGGTGGACACAGCTGTGTCCTTTCCTTGAGACTGGCTCCAACAACAATATCTTTTCCACTTTTCTTTATAGGATTTCCTAGTACTAGGCCTTCTGGCCTCAAGGATGACATCCAGCACCTGTTTGCTGAGGGTTGCTGGTGGTGTATTCAGGGGATAAGTCAGGCTGCAAGGTTCAGGGTTTTTCAGCTGCAGATGCAAAATCTGTCCCTCCGGCTGGGACAGATGTAGATGCCAGAGTGGCACTGTTGTCAGACTGCATAGGATTGGGTACCAGTGCTGGCATGGCCAGTCTGGGGCAATAAGGATTGTCCTTGGCCTGTCCTGTTTGATCTTGAGTAGTATTTTTTCAGAGGGGGAAAGGCATAAACTGAGTGGTTTTCCCACATAAAGGACAGGGCATCCACTTTCCATGCTTGGCTGTGGGGATTTCTGGTGCAAAATTTGTTCAATTGATGGTTTTGGGGGGAGGCAAAGAGGTCCACCTCTGGAGTCCCCCACCTGTGGATTAGAAGTTTGAATGAGTTGGGTTCCAGCTTCCACTCGTGTGGGTCCAGTAGATTTATGCTTAAGTCGTCTGCCAGTGATTTTTGTTTGCCTGGCAGGAATTGAGCTTGCAGGTGCACTTGGTTACTCAGGGCTGTGTTCCACAGGGCCATGGCTAACCTGCAGAGAGGGTAGGAATGAGTTCCCCCTGCTTGCTTATGTACCACATAACTGTGGTGTTGTCTGTCTATCAGGAGTTGTCCTGGAAGGATAAGGTATTTGAAGGCTGTCAGAACATTCTGTACAGCTAACATTTCTTTTCGATTGATATGCAGGGGAATTTGTTCTGAGCTCCATATGGCTTGAATGCATTTGCCTGCCATGTGGGCAGCTTGTTGTCAGGGTTTTGGGTGGTGAGGGGTTGAGTTTAAGGAAGTCCCTTTTTGTGGTTGCATGCCTCTGCCCACCAAAGGAACTCTGCCCTTAGACATGGAATGATAGGAATCAGTGTTTCCAGGTCCTGAGAAGGCTGACACCAGAGACATTTTAAGTACCACTGAGGTTTCCTCATATGCAGTCTTGCATATGGAATTAGTAGAATGCAGGAGGCCATGAACCCTAGGGCTTGCAGTATTTTTCTTGTAGATAGCTGGGTTTTGGTAGCCATTAGTTTGAAGTAGTTTGTCAAATAAGTCTGTTTTTCCTGGAGTGAGGAATGCCATCTGGGAAGTTGTGTTCAAGCTTGCTCCCAGGAATACAATCTTTTGGTTGGGCACCAGTTGTGATTTCTTTTCACTGATGGTGTTCCCCAGAAAAGTTAAAAGTCTCTTTACAAATGCCAGGTGCTTAAGGAGCAATTCCTGACTGTCCCCCTGAATCAGACAATCATCCAAGTATGGGTAAATTTGGATATTTCTCTGTCTGCAGTATGCAATGGCTGGAGCCAGGCACTTTGTGAATACCCTGGGCGCAGTAGATAAGCCAAAGGGAAGTATAAGAACTGGTAGTGCATACAGCCTGCCCTGAAACGTAAATACTTCCTGCTAGATGGGGATGTGCAAATAAGCTTCTTTTAAGTCTAGGGTTACTAGCCAGGCGTCCATGGCTAGCATAGGAGGAAGCTGTTGCAGAGTCAACATTTTGAATTTTGGGACCACCAGTAAGGTGTTGACAATTGACAGATCTAGGATAGGGTGCCAAAAGCTCTCTTTTCTGGGCACCAGGAATAGTCTGGAGTAGAAACCCTGTCCCCTTTGCTCTATTGGCACAGGATGAATAGCCCTGATCTTTTCAGCCTCTGCCCACTGGTTTGGAGGAAGGTCTGGCAACCCACTTGGGGCTGGCAGTGAGTGGAAGTAGAATCTGTATCCATGGGATACAATGTTTAGGACCCATCAGTTCTGGGTAATGGACATCCAGTTTTGTGCATGCAGGGCGAGTTTTTCTCCTAGGAGTGCAAGTACTTGGGCTCTGCTGGGAAGAAGGATAGACAAGTCATTGTGAACTTTTTCCATAAGGGGTGGCTTACCACTCCCTGTTTTAGAGGAGGGAGCACTCCATTGTTTAGATCTCTGCATACCCTCAGACTGTAATCTTGGTGGCCTGTTGCCCCTGAATTTGGACTGAAAATGCCTGGGAGGGACTGGAAAGGACCAGTTTTTAGAAGGCCAATGCCTACTGAATCTAGGTGGCTGCACCTGTAAGAGATCTTTAACAGTTTGCATACATTTAGATTTTTCCTCCATCTTTTTAAGAACTTCTGCTTTTGTGCCAAACAACCTTTCCTGGTTTAATGGAGCATCTAGTAATTTTGCTTTGACATGGTCTGGCAAGATCTGCTCCTTCAGCCAAGCATGCCTTCTCAGTACAGACCCAGTGACAGCAGCCCTGCAAGATGCTGCTAAGGCATCAAAACGACACTGCAAAGTATGTTTACTAACTTGGTTTGCAGAATGCATTAACTGCTGTAAATCCTTATTTGCTGTACAATCTGGAAGCAACAACATTTTTTTGTTTAGTTAGTTCCACAATATGCTGCTGGTACTTCAACATGTGAAACTGGCAATACAAAGCCCTGATGGCAAGAGTTGCAGAGATATATACCTTCTTACCCCCATCTGTCTAAAGCTCTAGAATCCCTGTCCGAAGGGGTAGGGTTTTTGGCTGTAGTAGGCTTAATGCCTTTAGGTCCCTGGGAAATAGTCTCTCGATCCGCAGTGGGATTATTAAAGATAAATTTGTGAGAGTCGGGTGTTCTGTAGTAACGGTCGGGCTTTCTAGGAGCTGGTGGGAAAGTATCAGGAGAAAGACTGGATTCCATGAAGACATCATCTACAGTGTCCTGGACAGGGGGTATAGCTAGAGGCCTGTGCTGAGGCAAGTCTCTTTTTGGACTGAGGGTAGTCCTGGCATTCCCAGTGGAAATGCTCTCTTAAAGTATGCAAGGTTTGACCAAAACAAAAGTCCTCTGGAGAGGAGGCAGAGGGTATGGAATCCTCATAGGTAGATAAGGGTATGTCCTTGTAATCAGAGGGATCAGAGTCATCGGACTCATGGTCAGTAGAATCAGAAGGAAAATCAATTCTTTGTCTTTTAGTGGGGGAAGGCTGGCTTCCCCTAATTGAAGTTATAAGGTCTTCAGCCATTCTAAGCATTTGTTTTTGTGGCAAGGGAGCTTGAGCATGCGCTTTGGTCATCGGCTTTCTAGGTGTAGTGCGAACTCTGGGCCTGAGAAGCTCAGTATTCTTAGTCAAAAATGAAGCTGTTGGTTTAATGCGAACATCGGAAGGTCGGACTACACCCTCAGAAGCCAGTGCCTGCACAGCGGCTCCGGACCCATCCAAGGTAGAGACATCCGCAGGTTCCATAGTCAAAGAAGCATCTCGTGGCATATCGGACTCCGACTGGGTCTCAGCAGAGGCCTGCGAATCTGCAGAAGTGGGTATCAGGGGCTGCAAAAGCGCCTCACTGAGTACCAGCAAACTGGCAACTTGCTTAACGGAAACGTCATCTGCAGTTTTGGACCTATGCGGTCTGTCTCTGTCTTTATCCTTACGTTTTTTTGGAAGATCAACAGTCGGATGGGCTTATGGAAGTCATTTCAGAAAACTGAGAATGAGCGTGAAAGAATTTAGCGACAAAGATAGCCCGACAACGAATAGTTTGGTAAACAAGGCACAAAACCTACAGTGAGGAATGTCGTGGTCTGGGCCTAAACAGATGATGCAGTAAGAATGAAAATCTCTGTGAGGTATTTGCTTTCCAGAGGCAAGACAATTGTTAACTTTTTCTGACATTGGTTAGAGCAAGAAAGTATCAGGAGAAAGACTGGATTCCATGAAGACATCATCTACAGTGTCCTGGATTAGGAGTCAATGGTTTAGGAGTTATCTCCAAAACAGGCAACAAGCAGTGCTATGGGATAACAACCTTTCTTCCTTACTCCCAGTAAACATTGGGTTCCACAAGGCTCAATCTTAGGTCCCCTTCTTTTTTCTTTATTTATCAATGACCTGCACCTGAACATTCCCCAAGCCATCTGTATTCAATATGCTGATGATTCAACTTTAATCTGTGCTACTAATAATGTCTCCTCCCTCCAGTCCCTTACCCAAGCAGTCTTCCATAACGTAGAGAGATGGTTTATGGAACACTCCCTCCTTCTCAATGCCAAAAAAACAAAACTTCTTCTCTTTACTCCTACACACAAATCTCCAACTCCTTTCTTCACTATCTCCTCAAATAATGCAACCTGTATTAACCCAGATATGACCACTCGCCTATTAGGTGTAACTATTGATAACCATCTTAATTTTGATGACCATATTAACAATACCATTAAATCAGTTAACAAAAAAATAGGTACACTCTACAGAATTAAACCCTTTCTTACCCCTGCAGCCAGAAAAACCTTGGCCCAGACCCATCTGATCTCTACCCTTTTCTATGCCTCTGCTATATATACAAACTTATCTAAATCCAACCTTACCAAACTATCTACCTGTTACAATAGTATAACTAGATTCATTACTGCTAACCCCTTCAGAACTCATCACTGTCACAACCTCAAGCAACTAGACTGGTTAGAGCTAAATAACCACATACTCTATCAACAGCTACTTATCACTCATAAGTCTCTTTTCTACCCTGATGCTACCCTAGCCTTAAAAACTAATTTCACCATATAAAAACCTATCCACACTACGCTCTGCTAATAAACTCCTTGTGGCCTTAAATAAATCATATAATAAAGCTGGGGATGCATTATTCTCTAACTCTGTCGGGAAATTCTGGAATCAACTCCCTCATGAAATAACTAACCTAGACTCTACATCCCACTTCAAAAGACACATCAAAGAATATCTAAAATCCCGCTGGTTATGCCCTTGTGCTAACCCTGACTGAAATGATTTCATTATTTCCCAAGTTCCCCCCTCTCCCCTTACTGGTCCTCTAATAATAGGTTTAATTATTGACGGTTTTATCTTTGATATTGACTCTACCTTAGCATTCTAGTTTATTGTCACATATGTTCTCCCACCTTGTGTTCTGCTTATCTATCTTTCATTTAATCTAACTTCAGAATATTCTATACCACGTATTTTACTTTTATCTGATTTTTTCTCTATTTACATACATTTCGTCTTGTTTTAGTTTTTCTTAAATTGCTAAATAAGTCTACACTGGTACTTTTGTATTATGTTTATTTTGGTCTTTTGTAATAATTGTTTTACTTCATGTATTTGGAGCTTTTCTCCCCGGGCCTCTACTGAAAACGGATATATGTCCAGTAAGACTAGCCCGGTCAACAAATGTAAAATAAAAAAATAAATAAATAAGAAAAAAGGATCCCCAACAGGGTACTTAGCTTTTGAAGACTTCAGGTTTGAAACTCGAAAAACAAAAATTTCAGGAAGCGGTCGACCAGCACTTGCAAACTGCTTCTGCTTCGGGCTCCCACACGGCAGGAAAAGCTGATGTAATGGCGTAGGCTGCATGTTTTATACCCCTGACGACCTGACATCATGGAAGAGGCGACAGCATCCGACGCAGAAATCCCAAGACTCTGGTATTCGGGCCGACTGAGGGCTACCTGCAGGCAGATAACCAAAGTGTGATGACTGCACAGTGAAACACGAAGACCATCTTAAACCTCATCCTCACCATTATAAAAAGAAAACTCATTGGAGAGAGAGATTTATGACTCAATGATGCACCATCTTTGGAATAAATTACACCTACATGTCAAGTAGAGATACCCCTGCATCCATCAAACTGAAGCTTGATGGCTGGATGGATATCTTCAAATTAATCACAGTACAAGCTTGCTTTGTTCTTCTAAAAATTGGGTTGGTGCAGTATGAGGGTTGTCACTGGCAGAACACAAATTTTGTTTGGGTCACTTGCCTTGTATTTCATATTATTCTATGAAACAGCAATATTTTGTTATTAATCTGACTATAAATTCTACTGTTATCTCTGTAAACTATAATGGACCACAAACATATTTTATTTATCTATTCATTCATTTATTCCTGTTGACCAGGGTAGGTCAGAGGTTAGACTTACACAGGTACAGACATTTGGCCAGAATAATGGGGAAATCCCCTTAATGCTCCACTGAGAGGGTAATGGCTGCCACTGCTGCACATTCTATGCAGGAGGAGAAGAAAGCAGTTTTGCTGCATGTAGGTACAGAGGGAGAATCAAAAACTGCAGCTATTAATGGATCAAATGATGTAACAGTTCAGAGTATGATAAATGACAATGAGTCTGATGATTTCATTGCACAGTCACAAAGTGTCACAGTAGAAAATGTTTTTCCATTAGAGAATGCAGCCAAAATAAAATAAGGAGTTCATAGTGTCTTCACTGAAACTTCTTAAGTTGCATTTATTACTGGTCAAAGGAAAGAGGAGACTGTAATTTCCCCAGTAAATTCACACCATGAAATCAAGTATGTTCCCGGTGGCATTCTGGATGCAGGATAGCTGAAGAAAAACAGTGAAACACATTCCTAAGCAGCTGTTGCAGTGCAAACAAAACTGACAGTGGCACAAGAAAATTGTAAATAAAAACGGTCTATGGTAAGAATACTTTTAAAAATGATAGTAAACTGCACAGGCATTTTATATGGTACAGACTTGAACCTTTGTTTTTTAAAAGGCAAGATGTACTTTCATGGCCGACAAAACCATGTTTTATGACTTGACCTTTCAGACATTTTTATTGCTACATAAATTTACAGTAGTATTTCAAAAAAGTCAAAGATCATCTTTGGAATGACTGTGTGTTTGAAAATATAATTATTATAACAAGACACAAATTAGATGGACAGTTTCAAGAAAACAAAAGTGAAAAAAAAAAAAAAAAATATTTTGGGGCATTGTGCCAAACTTTTTTTTTCCCTGCAAAAAACAATATAGATGAAAGAAAAACAAAAATGATGTACTTACTGTAACATTTGATCTTTATGATCCATGTCTGTGCACTGGTTGGACCCCCAACACATAGCCACAGGCTCAAAACACTTAAGGCTTTTCCAGGATCTAAAACTCTTATGCTCCCTCCCATAAAGGAACTCACCTATTTTACTCTCCAGAACAAGACTGCACTTATTGCAGACTACTGCAAGATGAGTATTATCATAAAAAACAAACAAAAAAAAAACACTCTTGGATACCAATTTATTACAAGACCTGGCCTGCACTAACCACTGGTGTATGCAAAGGGTTTAAAATTAAATGTTAACAACATTAACACCAGTGATCAGATCCTGCAGGTACCAGTGATCAGATCCTGCAGGTTATTCTAGAAAGAAGATTACAAAGGTTGGGGGAAGTTGAGTGGTTTTGTTAAAGTGAACGGATATGGATCATATGCTCCAACATTACGTAAAGTTTGTATATTTTATATCTGACAATATCCAGTTCATTTCAACCACAGGAAAGAGTTCCCAGATTAAATTCTTTGGTGCCATCAAGACAATGTCCACCAGTATGGTAGTCACAAAGGTAGTAGACCTGAACCTTGAAATCTCATGCAGGTGTGTGCAGTGCATTCTAGCTCACAAAGCAGTATTCTTATAATGACTAGATACGTAGCCATTGCTCTATCTGAATGTGCTTTGAGTTTGGAAGTTACAGATTTCTTGTATTTTTGTAACAAAGGACAATATATACCAGGACTTCCAAGATGGCTGTACACTGATCAACAGCTTGACTTCAGCTCTCCCAGTGTGAAAACAGAAACTGAGAAACTGCAGCAGAGATATACTGTTAATGTGAGTAAAATCCAATGACTACATACTGTTAATGTGAGTAAAATCCAATGACTACCTATTAACTACACTGCCTGGATGCCTGCAAGAAACAACTAAAAGCTTCAAAGAAAATCAACTAGAAAAGGTGAAGAGAAAACAATGACTGGGAAGAATCTTGCAGTTCTTTAACAAAGATCTCTTCAAGTTACAGCTTTGGTGCAAGAGATGCTTCCAATTATGTAGAGGAAAAAAACAAGTCAAATGTGCTCAGAGCTGATTAAAATAAAAGAAAAACTGACGGAAGATCATCATCATCTTCTTTCGGCTGTTCCCGTTAGGGGTTGCAACGACTCAAATTACAAAAGGTTGGAAAAAATGGTAGTAGTCAAACAGATATTCAGATGATCTGATAAAACTGCAAAAATAAGAGGCTGAAATGAAAACGCTGAATGAGTATGCGACTGTTCAAGAAGAAATGTTTCAAAAAATGGTAGAATTAGAGGGCAGAGCATGTAGGGAAAACCTGAGATTTTCTGTTGTACCAGAGAAGCCGGTAGAACAGACTATTAATTTTATGAAGTCACAACTAAGCAACTGGACTAGTAGTCCACAGCTGGACCTGCTAATTTAAAGGGCCCACCATGTATATGCTCTAAATATGTCCATGAGAAAGCAGCCAAGGGCTTTATTCAGTAAACATACAAACCTACCAGAAGAAAGAGTTGATCCTGACAACACTGTGGCAAAAGGGCAAAAGTTGGAGAGAGTAGAGTGTTTGTAAAAAGTGTTTATTCAATGTACACTAAATGCATTTATTCCACTAATCAAGGAATGTTGAGAGGCAGATGTGAGATTCAAGCTGCTGTATCCATCTGTCATCACAATACTCTTTCCTGGAGGATGAAAGTCATTTTTGATGCAGAACAGGCTGTGGAGAAAATGTAAAAACAAAAATGAGCCATCAAGCAGAAGAGGATTCTGCTTCTCATTCTTTTCATAAAAAAGCAAACGGAGAGACTTTTGCAGTGAAACTTTTCCCACTGTTCCAAAGGAAAATGCTTGAGAGAGATACAAAAACACAGGAAGTGACCAGAAGAATCAGAAGCACTGTAGAATTTAACCAGAATATAGATTTGGGAGATGGAGATTCACAGGAAGAAGACCAGCAACATGGAAATTACTGAATAAATGTGAGCCTGCAAAGCATTTGTACAATACAGTTGTATAAAAATAAGTGGAAAGACTGGAATTTTGCTGACTTTGTTAAACTTTTCCGGAACTGAAAGGCACTTGCCTCACCTCACTTCATGTCATGAATGTTTGGAAGGTCTCTGAGGACAGGGGAGGGGAGGAGGAAGTTTTAGGTATTCTTGTATGTGATAAAGTTGTTAAAGTGAACAGTGTCTTTTTCCTTCCTTTTATTTTTCTTTCTTTTTTGGTATTAAGAAATCTAGGCATTACAGTGCCTAAAAAAAAAAGACTACACAAAATAATGTTACAGTTAATAAGCTGTAATCTTGATTTGTTGACATGCATGTAAAGGAACACAAATCATAATCTATGTATAGTTGATGTTTTCTCTTACTTCTGCATAGGTGAATATCTGGATTGAGCCCCTAGGCTTAGTATAATAAAAAGAAGTAATGTACTCACCATAAAGTACAGTTTTGTACCTACCATAAATGTAGATGTTCGAGTGTTCACACTGCTGCAGTCATTACACTTGGGTTATCCTGCCGTCAGGCGGTCCCGCAGTCGGCCTGAGTTCCAAAGTCTTGGTCCAGCATCGGTCGCTGTCGCTTCTTCCCTGACGTCAGTGCACCAGGGGGCATATAAGATGCATCCAACTCCATTTTCTTCAGTTTTTCTTGCCCCAGATGTCAGGTGCCCCCAAGTAGGTAGGCAATACATATTGCTAATCAAAAATATACAATAAAAACAATACCTTCACTTACCAGCAAACACACCCCAAAGTTTGTATAGGATAGAAGGGTATACTATAAGTCCAGCTAGTTCAGAGAGGATGGAGGGAGGGTAACCTGGACTGCAGCTGTGTGAACACTCGAACATCTACATTTATGGGAGGAACAAAACTGTACTATGTTCATCGTGCTAAACTGCTGCAGTCATTACACTTGGGTAGAATCCCAAAGCTGAGGTTGGGTGGCTGGTCTATAAAGAGTTAGGATTGGCTATGAGGCCCTGCAGAACTGCAGTGGCAAATCCTGCTCTGGATTTAGAGTAAAGAGGCAGATGGTAATGCTTGGTAAAGGTGTGCACTGAACTCCAAGTTGCAGCCTCCAAAATTTCCTTGGTAGGTACTCCTCTGAGAAAGGCTGTTGAAGTGGCTGTTGCCCTGGTGGAATATGGCCTAATGTTATTTGGGGCTGATTTTCCATGCTGCGTGTAGCAGTACCGAATACAGTGTCCTATCCATTTGGATATAGTCTGCTTTGAGATAGCCTTGCCCTGTGATCCTGCAGCATATGCTACAAACAGTTGCTCAGTTTTCCTGAAAGCTTTTAGTTATGTACTTACCATAACTTCGGATGTATGGGATCCATCTCGCCTACATTCATGACAGATGGGTTCGGAGCCGATCCATCGGCTCCGACTCGGCAACTAATACACTAGCACAAAGTCTCTCATTGGCTGGGCTACTCCCTATCCCAGGATGCACTACACCTGCTTCCCCAGATCTTGTTTGTTCGCTTTCATACATCCATGCAAACACAGAAAAACTAGTAGTCACTATAACCAACTAAAGTTCTTCAAGAAAGAACGCCAAGAAAAAAGGGGCTACAGCTCCTCTAAATCCAAATGGAAGGGGGAAGGAGGGTGGGTACTTATGAATGTAAGCGAGATGGATCCCATACATCCGAAGTTATGGTAAGTACATAACTAAAAGATGTAATGGGATCCTATCTCGCCTACATTCATGACAGATGGGACAGCGTCCCTAGCACCTACATCCCGGGTGGCTCATTGGAAAACACTCCTGAGAACTGTGGAACCAAAGGAAGCTCTGCCTTGAGAAACCACATCCAATTTGTAATGAGAAATGAAAGTGTGCGGAGAAGTCCAGGTTGCTGCAGCACAAATATCATCTATTGATAACTTGGAGTGAAAAGCTACGGAAGTAGTCATTGCCCTGGTAGAAGGAGCCTTGACTGGAAAGGGGAGGTCTTTGTTAGCCTGTGAATAAATAAAAATGATACAATCTTTAATCCATTTAGATATGGAGGTTTTTGTTACTGGTTGACCCAATTTGTTCACTGCAAAGGAAACAAACAATTGATTAGATTTCCACGTTGGAGCGGTTCTATTCAAATAAAAACGCAGTTGTCTATGTACGTCCAATTGATGCAAAGTATATTCTGCGTTATTAGAGAATTCTGGAAAAAAGACAGGGAGTTCTATAGTTTGTTGAATACAGAAAGAGGAGGCCACTTTTGGTATAAATGCAGGGTTTAATTTCAATGAAACTCTATGCTTGTGAAAAATCAAATAGGGAGGATCAGAACAAAGAGCTTGAAGTTCTGAAACTCGCCTGGCAGACGTTATGGCTACTAAAAAGGCCGTTTTCCAAGACAGAAATTTTAAATCACAGTTAGCAGCTGGTTCGAAAGGACGGGCAGTTAGGGCAGCAAGAACCATATTCAAATCCCAAGGGGGGACAGGATGAGATAAAGGAGGCCTAAGGAGCCAAGCCCCTTTAAGGAAAGCCTTACAAAGTTTGTGAGACATCAATGAAGGTTCAAATGAAGCATGAAAATTAGAGATGGCCGCTAGCTGAACCTTAATGGTAGAAACTGAAGAGCCCGACTGAAAAAGGGAGGCCAGAAAATTCAGAACCTTCGATACTGGTGCAGTGAGAGGATCTATACCCAATTCTTGAGCCCAGAAGGCAAACCTTTTCCATTTACTGGAATAAAGTTTGATGGTAGAAGGTTTATGAGAAGAAGACAGTATGTGGACCACGTCCGGCGAGAGAGCATTGTCTTGGACTAAGGATGGAAGTGGAGTAACTATGCTGCCAACTTCAGGGACCTGAGAGACAGATAAAGCCATCCTGACTGATGAGTCAACAGGTCTGGCACCGGATCCAGAAACCATGGACCTTCTATCGCATGCCTCTGTAGGAAAGGAAACCAAACTTGACGAGGCCAGTGCGGGGCAATCAAAATCATCTCGCTCTCCATGTAAATGGCCTTCTGTATCACCCTCGGTAAGAGGGGGAATGGAGGGAAGGCGTAGAGAAGACCGGGGGGCCAAATGCGAGTCAGAGCATCCCTGGGAATCTGTCCCTGAGAAGGGAACAGTGTGAAGAACTCTCTGCATTTCGCATTGTGAGGGCTGGCAAACAGGTCGCAGCAAGGAAGACCCCATCTGTCGAAGATTTTCGCAGCTATACCCTGGTTGAGGGACCACTCGTGGGGTAAAAGAATGGTCCTGCTTAATCTGTCCGCAATCACATTGGACTTCCCTGGTATGTGCGTTGCCATTAGAAAGCGGTTGGTAGCTACCGCCCAGTGCCAAAGTCTCATGGCTTCTCTGCATAGTGGGTAAGACCTGGTTCCACCTTGCTTGTTTATGTACCACACCACCGACATGTTGTCGGATAGGATAGAAATCGGGCCCTGTGGGAGAGCGTGATGGAGAGCTTGGAGTACCAATAGTACCGCTCTCATCTCCAGGACATTGATATGCAAATGCGTTTCCTGGATCTGCCATGTGCCTTGGACCGACCTGTCCAGGTAATGACCCCCCACCCTACCTGGGAGGCGTCCGTAGTCACAGTGGCAATGGGACGTTGAGGTATAAAGGGTCGCCCCTGGTCGAGATTTGATTGGAGAAGCCACCAATGCAGATCTCGACGGCAACTTTCCGTGATTATGATTAAGTGGTTCAAGGGAAGTTCCTGATAAGACCATTGAACCGATAGTAGTCATTGTAGAATTCGCATGTGAAGTCTGGCCAAGGGAACTAGAAGTATGGTCGACGCCATCGAGCCCAACAGTTGTAGGATCCGATGGGCCGGGGCTCTCTGTAGGTGGAGACAGGATTTGACTTGATCTTGTAAGATCTGAATTCTTGCTGCCGGTAAAAAGGCGCGCATTCTTTTTGTGTCTAAGTCTGCGCCTATAAAAGTAATACGCTGAGAAGGCTGTAGTACAGATTTTTGCAAATTGAATGTGATCCCCAAGAAACGGCCCAAGGTGAACGTGGCTCTGAGCGCTTGGAGTAGTAGATGCTCGGAGGTGGCAGTAAGGAGCCAGTCATCTAGATAAGGAAACACCTGGAATCCCAGACTTCTCAGGTGAGCAGTTACCACTGCCAGACACTTGGTGAACACCCTGGGGGCTGTGGTGAGACCAAAGGGCAGTGCTCGGAATTGGAAATGACTGACTCCGAGGCAGAAGCGTAAATGTCTCCTGGACTCTTGAGCTATGGGAATGTGATAGTAAGCGTCCTGGAGATCTATGGAGCACATCCATGCATCTTTTTCCAGCAAAGGAAGAATAGATTGAAGAGTGACCATTCGGAATTTGGACTTCTTTACAAAACGATTCAATGAACTGAGGTCCAAAATGGGCCTGAAGTCCCCTGTCTTTTTTGGTACCAAAAATAATTTTGAGTAAGTTCCTGATCCGATCTGGTCGATGGGGACAGGCTGGATGGCTCTTTTTTCTAGCAGCTTTGAAACTTCTAATGCTGCCTGATCCCGCTGACTGGGTGGTACATCCGGGATTTCCCTTAAAGAAAGGGGGGGTTTGTTGAAGGGGATGATATATCCTCCGGTAATAATGCGAAGCACCCACTGATCGCTTGTTATGGATTCCCAAGCTTGTGGGTGCGCCGCAAAGCGACCCCCGACTGGCTCCGGAGTTGCACAGTCGGGCAACAACTCAGGAACGCTGGTTGTATGAAGAACCATGAAAGGAATCGCGGTCTCCAGAGTTACGGGGGCCTCTGCCACCTCTGGGGCGGCGTCTTCCAAAATCCCCCCTGCCTCTGGAGGGGGAATCACTGGGTGGAGTAGGGAAAGACTTCTGAGATTTTCTAAACCACATTTTCCCTCCTCTCCCAGCCTTGGGGTAAGGCCTAGAAGGAGCGGAAAATCGGGCCCCAACGGCAGTCAAAGTCTTGCCCTCCTGCTCGCACCGAGTTAGTGTGTCCTTCACCTTGGGTCCAAACAAAGATGACCCATCAAAGGGGGCGTCGGCGAAGGAAGACTTGAAGGCCTCCGCGAACGAACACAAGCGTAACCAGGCTTGTCTCCGGAGGGCAACGCCTGTTCCGCTGCTCTACTCGCCCCTTCGGCTGCATATGAAATGAGCCTCATGGACGAGTTAACAATAGAAAAGAGGGTAGTCATCTGTGCGCCAACAGTCGGGGCCAGCGCCTCAGGTAGGTTACCAACAAGAGAGTCATTTAGCTCTTTGAGAAGATCCCTTTGGAGCCTCAGAAATGACATAAGTAGTTCAGCGACCGTAAGGCAAAGGCAGCTGAAGAGAGGGCACGCTTCCGCACCTATCCATGCTCCTAGAATCCTTATTAGGAGGAAGAATAGACGACGTAGCCTCTGCCATGTCCTGCTGTGTGGCAGAAGCCACCACCAAAGCATCTACAGGCACACCCTTTGTGAGAAACTCCTTCTGGGGGGGGGCTGACAAAATTTATTGGGCCTCGCAGGCACTGGTTCCACAGAATCAGGGTGTTCCCACGCCCTTGAGAAACCAAATCAAGGAGTTCATCAAATGGCGGAGACACCCAGGAGGCGGAAGGCTGGGCCCCAAAGGCCTTGAGGAAGACTGACTCCTCAGCTGAAGGGGTTTTGGCTTGCCAGTCACCTCTCTGTCTCAGAATCTCCAAGATGTCTGAGAAGGAGATATCATCCGAAGATGATTTGGGAGACCCTTCTGCGTCATCGAGGTCAGTATCCGATGTAACAGACTCATCTTGGGAGTCTATGTGCTTCCTCTTACACAATTTCTTCCTTGGTGGTTCGTCCGAAGCAGATTCGGACGGACCACCCAGAAGAAGGGAACCGCCGATGAGGGTATCCTCAGGCCCTTGGGCCCCGCTGCTGGGGGGCTGCAACACAACAGAGGCACCAGTCTCCAATTCTAGGGACGGTGAGGTAGAATCTTGTTTAACCGGCAAAGACATGGCTAGCGCGCTCCTCATGACCTCAAAGGCCGGACCTCCAGAATCCAAGGAGGTCGCTGGTCTAGAGGCCACGATGGCACCAGGAATTCCAGCAGCCGATGCTCCAAGAGGAAGACTAGGTACCGAAGCACACAAACCTAAAGTGTTCCCTTCGGCTCCGGCTGAAGAAGTCGCAGTGCCAAACCCTGAACCGGAGGACAGGGTAGGAAGCACAGTTGGAACCGAGAGGCCTGAAAGGGGTCTCTGCTCCGACCGTATGGCTCCACATTGCTCCACCACCACCGGCTCCAACGGCTCCGAAGAGGTTGGAGGAGGAATCAAATGTGTTGGAGGAGGAATCGGCTCCAAAGCAAACTGTGCTGGAGCCGAGACCATTTTAGTAAACACTGGAGATTGGAATAGCCTCTGTAAAACCCTATCCAGGTCCGAATCTGAAAGTCTCGAGGATTTAGAGGAGGTAGACAATCGAGAAGACTTTCCTCTCGGCTCCGAGGGAGAAGGGGACCGGCTCCGAAACGGCTCCAATGCTATCGGCGCCGACTCCACCACAGCATGGACCACCATCGGCACCGAAGGAGCCTTCTTCGGAGCCGAGGGGGAAGAGTCTGAGCTGCACACTTCCACCAGCTCCGAAGCCATTGGAACCGATGGAGGTGATTCACCTCTCGATACTCCCACTTGCGGCTCCGAAGGCAATGGAGCCGAAGTAAGAGGTATCGAGGCAGACCCTTCGACCCTCGGCCCCGAAGTCAGTGGAGCCGAGGAAGAAGAGGTCAATTTTGTCTTTTTAGAAGTCGGCTCCGACGGACTTGTCGGGGCCGACGATCTTTTCTTTTTGGAGGTAATAGGAGGATCCAAAGCTTCCTCGAAAGAGGGCTTAATAAGACCCTTCAAGATCAGTTTATTTTTGCGCTCTTGAAGAACCCTAGAGGAGAAGGCATGACATACACTACATGTCTCCTGTAGATGTTTAGGCCCTAAACAATACACGCAAATCGAGTGACTGTCTGTAATAGACATTTTGTAATTGCACAGAGTGCATTTTTTAAATCCTGACTTTTGCTCTTTGGACATATTGTACAATAAGAAAAGCAGTGTCTAATATCAAAAAGTTAGCGCCAACTATAGAGCGCGAGAAAACAAGGCACGAGCTCTTGAGAGGGAGATTTACCTCACAAGAGAAACACAGTAAGCACGCACAACAACAACAACAACGGGCAAAGGCCCTCTAACTTAAACGGGCTTTGCCCGGAGAAAAATAATGACACAGACTTTCAAAGGTAGGGCAAAGGCCCTCTAACTTAAACGGGCCTTGCCCGACAACGAAATAGAAGTATCAGTAAATCACTACACACCCAAAAAGTTATCAAACACACAAAATACAGAGAATAGCTGTTAAAACAGCTGTTTTTTTATCAAATTCAGAAGAAAATCCCTAAGGTCAAAGACCAGTAAAAGGTAAAAGGAAACCACTTAGCTCCAGCCAAGTCGAGACCACGTCCAGCTTGTAAAGCGGCAAACGAGATCTGGGGAAGCAGGTGTAGTGCATCCTGGGATAGGGAGTAGCCCAGCCAATGAGAGACTTCGTGCTAGTGTATTAGTTGCCGAGTCGGAGCCGATGGATCGGCTCCGAACCCATCTGTCATGAATGTAGGCGAGATAGGATCCCATTACATCCTTTGTTTTGTCCAAGTAGAAGCGTAGCTGCCTGTGTATGTCCAAAGAATGCAGAAGTTTCTCCCCTTTATTCTGGGGGTTTGGATAAAAAGTTGGCAAATGGATGGTTTGGTTAAGAGCCACACTAGATACCACCTTTGGCATAAAGGTAGGGTTTGTCCTTAAAGATACCCTGTCCTGATGAAAAATTATAAAAGGTTCCACTGCCATTAATGCCTGTAGCTCTGAGACTCTTCGTGCTGAAGTTACTGCCAAGAGCAGAGCTGTTTTTCATGATAAAAATTTTAGATCGGCTGTATTGGCTGGCTCAAAAGGTGGTAGGGTCAGTTTTGCCAAAACAAAATTGAGGTTCCAAGTTGGTGTTGGTGCTCTCCGGGGCGGTCTTATGTTTTTAACCCCTCTGAGGTACTGCTTTAGCAAGGGATGAGAGAATAAAGGAGGATCCGTGTTGTAATGTGCTGAAATGGCAGAGGTATGGATCTTAATTGATGAGAAGGATAGGCCTCTATCCAGCATCTCAGTTAAGTATTGTAAAATCTGAGGAATGTTTGGAACAAGAGGGTCAAGGTTTTGAGCCTGGTTCCAGGTGCAGAATCTCTTCCATTTTTCTGAGTAAGTTTTCCTGGTGCTAGGCCTCCTGGCCTCCAAAATGACATCCATAACAGGTTTAGAGAGAGGTGTTGCCTGTTTGACTAATGTATCTGCCATGCAGCCAGGTTTAGGGTTTTGAGCTGACCGTGCAGGATCTAATTCTTTTGCTGAGTCAGAAGGTGTGGAATTTGAGGCAAAATCCATGGTGGGCCTTGAGCCAAGTTCCTTAAAATAGGGTACCAGTGCTGGCGTTGCCAGTCTGGAGCAATCAGGATCATCTGTGGCTTTTCTTGTCTGGCTTTTAGGAGTACCTTTGAAAGGAGAGGCAGTGGCGGGAAGGCATAAACTTTTAGGTTTTTCCAGCTGAACCGAAGAGCATCCACTTTCCATGCTTGTTTGTGATAAGTCCTTGTGCAGAATTTTTGTAGTTGGCAATTCAGTGGGGAGGTAAAAAGATCTGTCTGGGCATCCTCACTTTTGCGTTACCATGCTGAAGATTTGTGGATTCAATTTCCATTCATGAGGGTCCAGGATATTTCTGCTTAGATTGTCTGCCAGAGTATTTTTCTTTCCTGGCAGGAATTGTGCTTGCAGGTGGACTTGATACGTTAGAGCTGTGTTCCACAAGGTCATGGCTTGCCTGCATAGGGGATAAGAATGAGTGCCCCCTTGCTTGTTTATGTACCACATTACTGTGGTGTTGTCTGTCTTTAGTAGTAATTGTCTTGGATGTAGAAGGTCCTTGAAAGCTGTTAGGGCATTTTGAAAAGCCAACATCTTTTTTTGATTGATGCGAAGATGCATCTGGTCTGTGGTCCACTTGCCCTGAATGCATTTTCCTGCCATGTGTGCTCCCCAGGCGTAATCCGAAGCATCTGTTGTTTAGAGTTTGCCTGGCTGTGGGTTGGGTAAAAGGCTGACCCTTCTTTTGGTGACATGCCTGTGTCCACCATCGAAACTCCTGTTGTAGGTAGGGAATCATTGGTATTGCTGCTTCTAAACTGTGAGAGTGTTGAGTCCAAACACTTTTCAGGTACCACTGTAATTTCCTCATATGCAGTCTGGCATATGGTATTAGTAGTATGCAGGATGCCATGAATCCCAGGGCCTGCAAAATTTGTCTTGCAGGGAGATGGGACTTTCTTGCCAGCAATTGAAAATATTGAGTTAGTTGAACTTGTTTGTCTGGCATGAGGTAAGCCATCTCGGCCGTTGTATGTAAGCTGGCACCCAGGAATATAATCTGTTGCGAGGGCACTAGTTTTGACTTCTTTTCGTTTACTGTGTAGCGTAGAGAAATTAGCAACCTTTTTACAAACGCTAAATGCTGTAGAAGAATGTCCTTTGTCTCTGCTTGAATGAGACAGTTGTCCAGGTATGGATATATTTGAATTCCTTTTTGTCTGCAAAATGCAATTACTGGTGCCAGGCACTTTGTGAAGACCCTGGGCACAGTAGATAAGCCAAAGGGCAGTGCAGAGAATTGGTAGTGCATTGTACCAGCTTTGAATCAGAGGTATCTTCTGCAATTTTGTCTGATAGGGACATGCAGGTATGCCTCTTTGAGGTCCAGAGTAACAAGCCAAGCCTTTCTGCCCAGCATGGGTAGAAGCTGCTATAATGTCAACATTTTGAATTTCAGAATATCCAGGTAAGTATTCAGAATTGAAAGGTCTAGTATGGGCCTCCAGGCCTTGTCCTTTCTGGGGACCAGGAAGAGTCTCGAGTAAAATCCTTGTCCCTGTTGTGGTACTGTTTTAATAGCTCTCATGTCCATAAAGGCTGAAATTTGTTTTTGTGCCTCTGCCCATTGATTTTGTGGCAGGTCTGGCATTCCTTTTAGCCTTGGTAAAGTATGAAAGTGGAATCTGTAACCTTGAGACACAATATTCAGGACCCATTTGTCCTGGGTGATTGTTTGCCAGTTTTGTGAAAAAAGTGCTAGTTTTCCCCCTAAGGGGGCTTCCAAAAGGGACGTGCTTGGCATACGAAGGCGAAACTCATTGTGACCATTTCCTGTAAGGTTGAGAATTGTCCTCACCACCTTTTGGGGTTGAGGTGCCCCACTGTCGTTGTCTGTTTGAGCCTTGGGGTTGAGAGCTGCCTCTTGGGCGTCTGTATCTGCCTCTCTGTGGCCTGTTTAACACTAGAAAGGACCAATTCTTTTTTGGCCAATTTCTGCTAAATCGAGGTGGCTGTACCTGTAAGAACTCCTTGACTGTTTGCATAGATTTAGCTTTATCCTCCATTTTCTTTAACACCTCTTCTGCCTTAACACCAAACAAAGTATCATGCTGTACAGGAGCATCCAATAATTTTGCCTTAACATGATCAGGTAAACTTTGTTCTTTTAACAAAGCATGTCTATGAATCACAGAACCTGTAACAGAGGCTCTACAAGAGGCCTCTAAAGAATCAAAATCACATTGCAGAGTATGTTTTCCCACCTGTTCAACTGCATGTAATAAATCCTGCATTTCTTTACAATCAGGAGCTTCTGAGCTTGCAAGCATTTTCTGTTTTAACTGAGCCATTAAATATTGTTGGTACTTAAGCATGTGAAACTGGCAGTTTAAAGCTCTTACTGCTAAAGTTGCAGAAGTGTATACTTTCTTCCCCCATCTATCCAAAGCTCTGGAATCTCTGTCCGAGGGTACTGGATTTTTTGCAATGGAAGCCTTAACCCCTTTTGGACCCTGATAAATAGTTTCTGGATCAGCAGAATGTTTTTTGTAAAGAAACTTGTGAGAGTCAGGGACTCTATAATACCTATCTGGCTTGGCTGGAGCAGGGGGGAAAGAGTCAGGAGATAAACTGGATTCAGAGAACACATCATCCACAATATCTAGCACTGGCGGAATAGCCAGGGGCCTGTGTTGAGGCAATAAGAGGAAATCCCTGAGCCTTTTCTTGGATTCTGAGTAATCCTGGCTTTCCCAATGGAAATGCTCCCTCATGGTATGTAAAGTTTCCCCAAAAGAATAATCCTCAGGAGGAGAGGCTGAAGGGATAGATTCTTCAGCATCAAAGTCCTCATAGGGGGGTAGAGAGTATCCCTGGTCTGAAGAGGAATCAGAGGAAATGGAAACCTGATCAGAGGAGTCATAGTCTGTGTATCCCGCCTAGGCCTTTTCTCAGGCGGGGGAAGGGACCCCCTGATTAGAGTAATGAGGTCTTTTGCCATTTTAAGCATCTGTTTCGTAGTCATGGAGGACTGTCGAGGAGAATGCTGTACTTGTTTCTTTGTCTTTAATGGTACCTTTGTCTTGGCTGTTGTTTTAATGGTAAGTTGTGAAGGTCTGAAAACACCCTCAGAAGCCGATGCCTGCTCAACAACTCCGGATCCATCTGAGGGATTAGTTTCCGTGGGCCCAATACCTTGAGTTTCCAGAGGCCTAGATGTCTCCAGGTGGGAGTCAGAAGCGGCCTGTGGCTCTGAGGTAGTGGGTGTCAGGGGCTGAGAAAGTGCCACACTGAGAACCGGCAACTGGCCTAGAAGAGGTTTTGGACCTCGGATGCTTGTCTTTATCCTTGTCTTTGCGTTTTTTCGGTGTTGAGGTCGTCGGCTGATCAGACGGCATTGTATAATTAAACCTTCGGCCAAAGTAGTGCAAAGCAAAATCAAAACGTCTTTTTATAGTGCATTTGTTAAATCTAGCACAACACCGACAACTAGTGACATCGTGATCAGGGCCTAGGCATGGAATACAGTAAGAGTGGAAGTCCTTATGAGGTATTTGCTTCCCACAAGAAATACAATTATTAACTTTTTCTGACATCGGTCTGAGGCAAGAAAAAAGTTTCCCCAACGGGGTACTTAGCTTTATTGAAGACTTCGGGTCTGAAATTCGACTTCGAAAATCTCAGGAGTCAGCCAACCGGCACTTGCGAACTGCTTCTGTTTCGGGCACCGTGCGGCAAGAAAGACTGAAGAAAATGGCATTGGATGCAGCTTATATACCCCTGGCGCACTGATGTCAGGGAAGAAGCGACGGCAACCGACACCGGACCAAGACTTTGGAACTCAGGCCGACTGCGGGACCGCCTGACGGCAGGATAACCCAAGTGTAATGACTGCAGCAGTGTAACACGATGAACATCGTTCCGTCTGTGTTGTCCATTTTCATTCTCCAATAATGTGTGGGTTCAGAACCAACCCATGGATCCAACTTGGCCACCTTCTATACATTCTAGGATCCAACTATTCAGCTCCTCCCTCACCCATAATGGCCCTGACCACTGCAATAACTCAGATCGAGTTTGCTGCTGTTATGTGTATTATTATCAGAAGATACTATGGCAATCCTATGACAGAAAAGTGAATGCTGAAAGATCAGGAGCTCAAACAGAAAGTACGGTTCCTATCAACAAATCTGTCAGGTCTACTCCAAAGACATAGACATGGAGAAGGAGGGAGGGAAATTGAGGAAGAATGAAAATGGACAACACAGACGCAACATTATGGTGAGTACATATCTTGTACATGATGCTGTCATTTTCATTCGTTCCTCAATGTGTGGGACAAAATCCCCAGCTACAGTAACCTAGGGTGGCTCTTACGGAAGTATGTTCCAGAGAACCGCAGAACCAAAGGCAGCTCTGTTTCCTGGAAATGATGTCCAATTTGTAATAAGCAATAAAAGTATGGATATTAGACCATGTAAAAGCTGCATAAATATCATCAATGGAAGCCCTGGCCAAAAAGCAGCAGAGGTAGGCAATGACCTGGTGGACTGGGCCTTTGGATGCACTGATAAAGTTTTGCCTTTCATGTAATAAACATAGGAAATACAATCTGTTATGCATTTATGCAAAGTAACTTTTGGAACCAGTTTTCTCATTCTGTATTTAGGAAACGAAACAACCAATCAGTTTCCTAAATTCTTTGGTTCTGTGACGGTAAAACTGATGCTGTCTATGTATATCCAAAAGATGAAGGGTGTACTCTCCTTTGTTTTCAAAATTGGGGGAAAAACACTGGCAAATTAATAATTTGATTGAGGTTGTTCTCAGAGGCAACTTTGGGTAAAAATGAAAGGTTTGTGCACAAAGTAACAATATCTTTGTGGAAAAGCAAATATGGTGGTTTGGAAGATAGAGCTTTGACTGTAGATGTGGAAGTTATAGCCATCAGAAAGAGCCCTCCAGGAAACTTGAGATCTACTTTAGCTGATGATTCAAAAGGAGAGTGTACTAAAGACTGCAAAATCAGCGAGGTCCCAAGGTGGAGGAGGGTCCTTTACAGGATGTCGGAGTAAAAAGGTACCCTTTGGGAAGGCCTTACGTAATTTAGATGATGCTAAAGTAGAGGCATTCTCTCCAATGTGATAGTTGAAGATGGCTGCTAACTGAACTTTAACAGCAGAAAAACTTGCCCCCTCTTGAAAACTAGAGGCAAGGAAATCAAGAATATAAGGAAGTAGGGTGATAAAAGGATCCAGCTTTCTCTGTTGAGCCCAGAAGGAAAACCTTTTCAATTTACTTTAGTAAACCTTTCTAGTTGATGGTTTATGAGTATTTTTTTGGATCAGGAAGGAAAGACAAGTAATGAAACACTGACTCTAAGTAATCTGAGGTGAGCTGCTATCACTGCAATGCATTTGTTGAACATCCTGGGGGCTGTGGTGAGTCCATAGGGCAGGGCTCTGAACTGATGACTGCCTTCCAGCTGGAAGCATAGATACCTTCAAGACTGCCTGTTCATTCTGATGTGATAGTATGCATCTTCAAGACTGACTGAGGACATCCAGTCATTCTTCTGCAGGAAGGGCAAAATGGACTGTATTTTGACCCTCCCAAATGTAGAATTCTTTACAAACTGATTTGGATAAGGGAGATCCCAGTATAGGTCTGAGGTCCCCTTTTTTCTTTGACACTACAAAGAAACTTGAGTCAATTCTGGATCCTCTTTGGACTCTGGGGAACGTCTTGGATGGTTCTTTTGTTTAGCAGCTTTTGGATTTGTATAGCTTCAAACTCCCTCTGACTGGTGGAATATCAGCGAGACATTTTCTTTTCTTTAGGAGTGGTTGGGGAAAAAAGAATGAAGCATCCTCTGAATATGATCCTGTGCACCCATGAAACATTTGTGATGGCTATCCAGACATCTAGGTTCAAGGATAAGCTCCCCCCCCAACTGCCTCCAGAGGACTGCCAAGTAACCTTTCAGGAGCTCTGAAAGGACCTGTACAAGAAGGAATCTTGAGATCCTTGATTCTGTGGACCCCCCTCCTCTATGTGGGTGATGTCGACCATTGTAGCTATTATAGGTTCATAGGTAGATACTAGACTATCTGCCCTAGTGCATTTATAAGCCTAGCCAGAGTGTATTTGGCTTCCGCCTCCCTATTAGATTAGCCTAGTGTGCCTCTGTAAAGTAGGTCATAGAAGGTACCCTTTTAAGATTAGTTTACTATGCCCCTGTCTAGCAGGTACACAGAAGAGATCCCAGGGGTGAATTTGCGATTTCCCATCCACGCGTCCAGATTTCGCTTGAAGAGGGTCAAGTGAGGGGCTATGTCTAACATGAATTGTGATTCTATTCCAGAGTGAGGGGAGCCTCTGGGAAATTAATCTGTCCCTCCAGCATGTCCTATTTATTTTTGTGCTGAGGTTTAGGTCCCTGGAGCGTGTAGCTCTAAGGGACTTGGATTTTTTGAGGTGAAGCATGTCCATTAATTCTGGATTTGACATCGCTTTGTACGTCAAGCATAGATCGCCTCTAAGTAGGCGGTAAGCAACTGAGTAGAGCTGGAGTTTCTTTAGTCAAGCTGCATTGGACATCTGTTTGTAGCCCATGATCCTCTTGGTGAGGTACTTTTGGGGTCTCTCCAGTTGCTGCAGGTGTCGGGTAAGGTACATCCCAAAAGGGGCATTGTATTCAATTATGGGCCTGATGAGTGATGAGTAGAGGGGCACAATGACCTCTCTTGATCTAGATGCGAACCCTTTCGTGATAAGGTAGGCTATATAGAAGGTCTTTCTAACCACTTTGGTAACGTGATTATCAAAGGAGAGATTAAACGAAAAAAACGGCAAAAGTCAACAAAATAGTTCAAACAAATACGGTGGTATATCCAAAGGAACAGAAAATGAAACACAAGTGCTTTAGCGCTTTCATTCACTAAATTTAATATGTGAACATAAGTGATTATCCAAGTTCCCTTAAATACTGAACACTACAGGAAATGACATCAACAATGAACATATATATATATATATATATATATATATATATATATTGTTCAGTATTTAAGGGAACTTGGGTAATCACTTATGTTTGTTTTCTGAAGAAGTTCACATATTAAATTTAGTGAATGAAAGCGCTAAAACACTTGTGTTTCATTTTCTGTTCCTTTGGATATACCACTGGATTTATTTGAACTACAAAGGAGAGATTACTATCTACGTTGGTCCCCAAATCTCTAATTACTTCTTCCGTACTTAATGGATTACCACCTATGTGGTAATTTGTGGGCACCTTGTTTTGCCCAAAGGGGATGACTATGCACTTTTTAGCATTTAGCTTGAGGCCGTGGCTCTGGCACCAAGCATCCGTCTCTGTGAGACCCTTTTGGAGGATGCTTGTGTCAGCTGGAGATTCAATTATGGCCCCCAGTTTGCAGTCATTTGCGAACTTTGTCAGCCATAATGCCCCCCGTGTTAGCCTGAACCTCAGAGAAGTATATATCGAACAAGAGAGGTCCCAGAACTGAACCCTGTGGGACGCCACTTGTAACTGGTTTGGATTCGGACATGGCACCTGCGATTCTGACAATGTGGGTTCTATCTCTGAGCCAGTTTGCAACCCATCTTGTGACATAGGGGTTGATATTTATAGCTGGTAAGCTTATTTATGATGCCCGAGTGGGGTATTGTGTCGAAGGCTTTTGCGAGGTCCAGGTAGGCTGTGTGGACTACCTTGCCCTCATCTATGGCTTTGGTAACTGTTTCAAAGAAATCAACTAGGTTTAAGAGGCAAGATCTGCCCTTAACAAAGCCGAATTGGGTAGGGTCCAGTGTCTGGAGGCTCCCAATGTCTTAGTTTATGAGTTCCATGATAATACGCTCCATAGCTTTACAGACCAGACTAGTCAGGCTTATGGGGTGATAGTTTCCGGGGTCCGTTGTGGCACCACCTTTGTGGAGTGGAGCCACTGTAGCTGTACGCCATTCTTTGGGTACATATTTTGTAGTAAGGCTAAGTTTGAACAGTGACTTAATGTGAGGGTTCAGTTCTAATTGGAGTTCGTGTAAGACACAGCCTGGGACACTGTCCGGTCCCCATAGATGCTGTGTTTTTTGCTTTGGAAAGGGCAGCTTTCACCTGTGCATCTGTGATGTCAGGGAGGTTACATTCAGTTTGGATAGGCATTTGCACCTTTGGAGGGGAAGGGGGGGAGAAGTTTGTGCTGAATCTGTCTGCCAGGATGTTGGCTATGTTTGTAGGTTCGGTATATTTTGTACCGTTATGCAACAATTCAGAGCATATCTGGGAGTTTCCGCCCATGTTCCTGACATAACTAAAGAAGGCCTTGTGACTATCTTTAGTGTCTAGGGCAATGTTTCTTTCGAAACTGGCCTTTGATGATTTTATGAGGGATCGAAGTTTCTTGCTAATACTGATCAGAGATGCCTTCCCTTTTTGGGATTTTGCTCTGTCATGTAGTAGCTTCCTCCTTCTGTTGTATAGCTTATTTATGGCCGAGGTCCACTAGATCGGTCTCCTGTTTATGGAGGAGTGAGTCTTGGTTTTATTTGGGATAGCACGATCCATGCATTCCTGCAGGTGCTCATAGAATGCATTTGCAAAGGATTCTGCAGATTGGGCTGTATTATCCTCTGGCCCAGGGGCTTTGAAGGATTCCTCCTCAGTCTTGAGAAGTGCAAAGTTGGCTTTTGAGAAATTCTTTACAGTGATTTCCTTGGCTGGGGGTGGGGACGGGATATGGATGTCCAGGGAAATTTGTTTACGGGCTGATCATACCAATGAGGGGTTTACCTCTGCTGTGGAATAGAGTCCCCATGTTGGTGATGACCAGGTCCAATATGTTGTTCCCTCTTGTGGGAGTGGTGACCAGTTGTTCCATTGCGTTAAGAGTTTATAAATTCAAGGAAATGTTGGGCGACGGTGTTTGGACTTGAGTAATTTTCCCAGTCAATGTTTGGGTAGTTGAAGTCACCCAATAACATAGTGTTTGGAGAGACCTTCATATTCTACAGTGTTCTCAGGAATGCCAAGTGGGGTTCCTGTAATAGGGAGGGTGTTCTGTAGCAGGCTACAAACTGAAAGGCAGTTTTGCCTGCTGTTAGTTGCACATGGATGGTTTTCAATGCTTCGTGTAGTGCCACTAACCTGGAGGTGTAGGTATCTTTGATGAATATAGATACTCCCCCTCCTTTTGTGCTTCGGTCCGAGTTTTGGGGCCAAAACGCATGGTATGAGTTATAACCTGGTAGTGCTGGGGTGCTCTCAGGAGCCTTGAACCAGGTTTCTGTTACTGCACAGACATCGATTTTCTCCATACTGAGGAGAGCCTCGAGTGCATGCATCTTGAGGTTTAGACTTCTGGCACTGAGTAGCATTACCTTTAGTTTTTTTATCCTTGGGTTGTCTATGGAGGTGGGTTTGTCCTTTGAGCCTTGCCTAAAAAAGGCACTATGGGGGTGGCAAGAGCCTTGGCCAGTATACGAAAGCCTAAGGGTGACAGGTGCAAGCCGTCCCTAGCGAAGCAACGTGTCTTGTCGTGCATGTCATCCCAGGCTGACAGACCACTGGATCCCCTTTGAATGACACCAATACTTTAGCCAATTGTTGAAACTGATCATTTTGTCTTTATACTGTGGCATCATTCTTGGTGAGGGCCTGGGCTACATGGTCAGAGAGCTCCTCTATGTCTCTTTTCATGTAGTCCAATGAGGTACGTCTCAGGTCATTCACACCAGCATGGACAATGACGGAGTCATACTTGTACTTGCTTTGGAGTGACCTGAGTGCTTGCGTTAAGTGGCGGATCCAGGCACCCGACAGGCAGCTTACAGTGACCTTCTCCTTGTTCAGTCTGGTGAGTGGGAGGTCAGTGTGCCGGACAATAGAGTCCCCTATAACAAGTGTATTTGGTGTGTTGTTTGGCCTTAAGGGCTGTGACTGAGGCACACTGATTTTGTGAGATATGTGATATGTGGGTATTGTTGAGGGGTGGCTGTTGCTTGGATATCTGCTTAGGACGTCTTTGCTGTTTAGGCAAATTTTTATTTAGAACCTCCGAGTATGTTTATGTGTGTTTATGTGTTGGGTATGCAGATGCAATAGGTCTGTGTGGGACTGGATTTGTGGTGTGGGTGGTTACCTTTTCCTCCTGACTGACTGTGCCAGTCTTGGGTTGAGAGAGCTCTGCCTCCAGTTTGGCTGTGTAACTGCATCTCTCACATGTATTAGAGTTTGTTGGAAGGAGGAGAGGGTTGTCTGTGTACATAAGGCAATTGTAACATTGCCTCAAAATTCCCAGATTCACCAGCAGCTGGACTGGAGAGTAACCTTGAAACTGACCCTTGGACATACCAGATTAGTATAGGGAACTGTTTTTACTGATCAGATTAGGGAAGGGAACTGATTTTTCACTTGATCAGGAAGGACCAATCGGGAGCCTAATACTTATGAGAAGTCAAGGAGGGTGTAGTGCTTTAGTTAGTTGGTGTTTCCTTATAAGAGCTGAGCAAGTGCAGGGCTTTAGAAATAGAACAGAGTGATTACTCAGAGTTTGAACAGTTCTAAGGGAAAAAGTGAAGAACAGACTTTGTGGAGCCTGGAATAGTTTAAACCTGTTTAGGCGGTGCTGCCCGATGCTGCTCAGTGTGCAAAACCGTGCAAAAAGAGAGTTGTAGGGTTTTAAGAGAGAGAGAGATCAAGGAGTTTAGAATTGGCCCAAAATGGCCAATAAACTACAGCTTCTAGGTAGTAACCACCCCTCCAGGGACAGGCAGGCTGTTCAGTGTTAACCACTCCCACTGGTGAACACAGAGACTTCCCTTTAGCCCAAGCAAGCACTGGCCTTCTAGAAACTTCCAAACAGTTCAGAACAGCAAATCTGTAACTGAACTTTCTTAACTTTCAGAAAGTGGGAAAAAAACAAGTAATTTAAAGGTAGAGATACACAAGCAGCAAAATAATCACGACAGTGCAATAAATGACCCCACACTTGAGTGCTAGGCCAAAATTAGGTAAAATGCAGTTTTTAGAGAAAAAAAAAACAATTTTAAATTAAGTGCAACTTTTTTTTTTTTTTTTTTTAATTTTGTACATAAGGATGGGGTGTCACATAGGTTCCTAGATTAATACTAGGCTAACTGCCCTTGCGAGCCATTTTAAGCCTAGCCAATTGCCCCTTGTGAGACTCAAACCTTGCACCTTGTGTTTGCAAGGCAAACACCTTAACCATTAGGCCACCCTCCCAAACTTAGGCCACCCTCCCAACCAAAATCTACCCTTGCAGGGGGCACACGGATTTGAACCAGGGACCTCTTGATCTGCAGTCAAATGCTCTACCACTGAGCTATACCCCCATCTGACTCCCCTGCATTTGGGGGAAAAATCTCTCATGATTCCTGAAAAGGACCTTGAGAGTTCTGGAGCCACAGCTTTTCCCACCACTTTGATTCCTATAGAAAGGTCTCTGCAGGGTAGAAAAGTGGATTTCAAGAGCAGACAAGGTCTTTCTGTCCTGTTCACTGCAGCAAAGAGTCTCTTTTACGGTGAACCCAAACAAGGAAGATCCATCAAAAGAAGCATTGATGAATGATGCCTTGAAAGGTTCTGCAAAATCACACAACCACCTTCAGTTGTATGTGCAACTAATCTCATAGATGTATTTGGGCAGCATAGCGGTGTAGCGGTTAATGTGGTTGCCTCACAGCAAGAGGTTCTCAGGTTTGATTCTTGGTTGTGGGGCCTTCTGTGTGGAGTCTGCATGTCCTCCCTGCATTCGTGTGGGTTTCCTCCAGGTAATCTGTTTTTCTCCCACATTACAAAGACATGAGTCTGCAACATTTCTCCCTGGGCCTCCTCTGAAAATAGGCTCTGTCCTAGTTGGACTTTCCCGGTCAACAAATGTTAAATAAATACATTTATAATGGACTGTAGGGTGGCCAGTCATGAGGAAAAAGACTTTTATTCCACTGCAGACATAGACCTTGGGCAGAATTAGATAGTTCTTTTATCAAGTCCCTCTGTAATCTGGTGAAATGTGCCAAGTAGTTCAGCGAATGCAGGGCAAATGTCCCTGACGCATATTCGCTGCCTTGGTCAATGCTCTCGACACTCTGTTGGGGGGGGGGGGTTGGACAAAGGACCTCTGTTCAGCTAGCTCCTTTTTGGTGGTTGTTGCAACAACCATGGCATCTACAGGAACCTGTTCAGTCCAGTACTATCAATGGTGGAACTCAAAATTTTATCAGGGTGTTTGGAACTGGTTCCACTGAGTCTGGTTCCTTCCATGCCCTGTAGGAAACAAGGTCTATTAGCTCATCTGCAGGCAGGGTAACCAAAGACATAGAAGGTCCAGACCTGAAGGCTTCCAAAAACATCATCTGCTCCTGGGAAGGGGCTTGGGAAGACCAACCAGCTTTCTGGCGAAGAATTTCAAGGATGTCTCAGAATAAGACTTCCTCAGGTGGCGATTTGGAGGACTCTTCCCCTTCATCAAAATCAGTGTTTTTAGTAAGAGATTCCCTTGCGGAATCCAACTGCCTCCTCTTGCACATCCTCTTCCGACGGAGCTCCTCAGCAGTATACTCTGGTGAGGTATTGGAAAAGGTGGTGAGCTCCCAGTTGGGAACTGGCTGGAAGCCAGATAAAGGTGGGGGTGGTGCACATGGACCACCACATTTACCAGCACAAAATGTTGCATTACTTGAACAATGGTGAGTTTTTTCCTCAAGGTATCCTTTAATGAAATTAACATTTCCTACAAGCAGATAGATATTTGGCTTGAAGGGTTTACTAGAGAAAAACTGCAGAGGTGGAGGTTGCCCTGGTGGAATGTGTCCAGACCCCCTTTGGGGGTAGTTTCCCATGCTGTTTGCAGCAGAAATAGATGCAGTGTGCTATCCATTTTGAGATTGTTTGTTTGGATATGGCCTTGCCCTCTGCCCCTGCTGCGAAGCTGACTAGCAATTGGTCAGTTTTTCTAAAAGATTTAGTCCTATCCAGGTAGAATCTGAGCTGTCTGTGTACATATAGAGTGCAGAATCCTTTCACCCTTGTTTTGTGGGTTAGGGAAAAAGGTGGGCAAATTAATGGATTGGTTGAGAGCCACACTGGACACCATTTTAGGCATAAAGGATGGGTTAGTCCTTAGGGAGACACTGTCAGCATGGAAAATGATGAAGGGCTCTACAGCCATGAGTGCTTGTAGCTCTGAAACTCTTCTAGCTGAATGATGGCAAGAGAGGAATTTTAACTCTGCTGAAGCTGCAGGCTCAAAGGGGGGGGGGGGTAGGGTGAACTTTTCCAACCCAAAGTTAAGGTCCCAAGCTGGGGTAGGACCTCTTCTCGGTGGCCCCTTTTAGGAATTGTTTGATGAGAGGGTGTGAGAAGAGAGGTGGCTCTGTACTGTAATGAGCAGAGACGGCAGAGGCATGAATTTTAATAGAAGAGAAGGATAGACCCCTGTGTAGTAGGTCTGCTAGGTAATCCAGGATGAGAGGTAGGGAGGGTTGTGCTGTTTCGGCTCCCTTAGCCTGGATCCAGGTGCAAAACCTTTTCCACTTGTCAGCATAAGATTTTCTAGTGCTGGGGCGTCTGGCCTCACGTATAACATCCAGGACTTGTTTGCTTAGGCTGGCAGCTGGAGGAAAGGTCAGGGAATAAGCCAGGCTGCCAGGTTCAGGGTCTGCAATTGTGGATGCATGAATTCTCCATTCTTCTGGGTCAGGAGTGTTGGGATCTGAGCTAGGTGCCATGGTAGTAGAGGTGACAGGCTGTGCAGGAGTGGGTACCAGTGCTGGCATGGCCAGTCTGGGGAAATCAAGATTGCCCTTGGTTTTTCCTCCCTTATTTTAAACAGCACCCTTGAAATGATTGGTAGATGGGGGAATGCATAGATCGAGAGGTTTACCCATTGGAAGGATACAGCATCCACTTTCCAGGCCTTGCTGTGAGGTTCACCAGTGCAGAATTTGCTGAGATGATGATTGGAGTGGGAGGCAAAGAGGTCCACTTTCGGGGTGCCCCATTTCTAGGTTACAAGGTTGAAGGTTCTGTGGTTTAGCTGCCACTCATGTGTGTCAAGCAGGTTTCTGCTTAAGTTATCTGCCAGAGAGTTTAGGGAGCCTGGCAGGAATTGTGCTAGTAGGTGTATTTGCATGGCTGAGGCCATGTGCCAAAGGGTCATGGCGAGCCTACAGAGAGCATAAGAGTGAGTCCCTCCCTGCTTGTTGATATACCACATCACTGTGGTGTCATCTGTTTTGATCATGAGAGGCCTCGGGGAGAGTAGGGGTCTGAAAGCTGTCAGGGCATGCTGAACAGCTAGCACCTCTTTTTGGTTGATGTGCAGATGTATTTGATTTGGGTCCCAATGGCCCTGTATGCACCTGCCATCCAGGTGTGCATCCCAGGCATAGTCTGATGCATCTGTGGTTAGGGTCAGGGCGGTGTGGGGTTGTGTAAAGGGAAGCCCCTTGTTGTGGTTGCATGCTGCTGCCCACCAAAGGAACTCTTTCCTTAGACAAGGTATCAAAGGTATGATAGTTTCCAGGTCCTGAGAATGTTGGCACCAAAGACTTTTTAAGTACCACTGAAGTTTCCTCATATGCAGTCTGGTATATGGAATTAGAAGAATGCAGGAGGTCATGAACCCTAGAGCTTGCAGAATTTTCCTTGCGGATAATTGGGTTCTGGTGGCCGTTTGAGAGAAGTAGCCTGTCAGATAGGCTTGTTTTTCTGGAGTAAGGAATGCCATCTGGGATGCTGTGTCCAAGCTTGCTCCCAGGATTACAATTTTTTGACTGGGGACCAGTTTGGATTTCTTTTCATTAATAGTGTACCCCAGGGAGGTTAGAAAGTCCTTCACAAATGTCAGGTACTGCAACAGCTTTTCCTGTCTGCCTGGATCAGGCAATCGTCCAAGTATGGGAAACTTTGAATATTTCTCTGTCTGCAATAGGCAATGGCTGGAGCTAGGCATTTTGTGAAAACTCTGGGAGCAGAGGATAAGCCAAAGGGAAGTGCAGAGAACTAATAATGCATAGATCCTGCCCTGAAACGTAGATATTTCCTTCATGAGTCCCTGAAAGGGATGTGCAGATAGGCCTCTTTTAGGTCTAGGGTGGCTAACCAGGCATCTTTTGACAGCATAGGGAGAAGCTGGTGTAGGGACAGCATTTTGAATTTTAGTACCACCAGGAAGGTGTTTAGAATGGATAGATCTAAGACTGGGCGCTAGGTGCTCTCTTTTCTGGGTACCAGGAAAAGTCTGGAATAAAAACCTTGGCCTATCTGGTCTGCAGGAACAGGCTGAATTACCCTTATGGAGACCAGGGACTAAACTTGGTTTTGTGCCTCTGCCCACTGGTTTGGAGGAAGGTCTGAGAACCCTTTTGGGGTTGGCAGTGTGTGGAAATAAAATCTGTGCACCTGGGATACTGTGTTGAGGATGCATCGATCGTTGGTGATGAAGGTCCAGTTTTTTGCATGGTGGGCAAGTTTTCCTCCTAGGGGCATGAGCAACTGGGCAGAGGACAGGGGAGGAATTGAGAAGTCATTGTGAATTCTTCCCATAAGGGGGGTGGCTTAGCACTCCCCGTTTTAGAAGTGGAGGTACTCCATTGCTTAGCTCTCTGCATACCCTGAAACTGTAGGCTGGGGGGGGGGGGTCCGTTTCCCGTAGGTCTAGTTTGAGGTTACCTTGAGGGGGCTGGAAAGGACCAATGTTTTGAGTGGCAATGCCTACTGAATCTTAGAGGCTGCACCTGCAAAAAATCTTTGACTGTCTGCAGAGACTTAGCTTTTTCTTCCATCTTTTTTTAAAACCTCTTCTGCTTTGGTGCCAGATTGTCCTTGTTCAGAGGTGCGTCTAATAATTTTGATTTGACATGGTCTGGCAAGGTCTGCTTCTTAAGCCAGGCATGCCTTCTGAGCACAGAACCTATGACCGCTGCCCTGCAGGATGCTTCTAGGGCATCAAACCCACATTGCAGGGTATGCTTGGTGACTTGGCTTGCAGAGTGCATAAGCTCCTGTAATTCTTTATTTTCTGCACAGTCATGGAAAGTAGATCATTTTTGCTTAAGTTCCATAGTATGTTGCTGGTATTTCAGCTTGTGGAACTGATAATATAATGCCCTAATGGCAAGAGTTGCAGAGATGTATACTTTTTTATCCCATCTGTCTAAAGCTTGTGAATCCCTGTCCAAGTGGGGGTGGGATTCTTAGCTGTAGTGGCTTTTATTCCTTTAGGTCCTTGGGAGATTACCTCAGGGTCAGCAGAAGGATTTTTGAAAAGAAATGTGTGAGAGTCAGGAACTCTGTAGTACCTGTCAGGTTTCCTGGGAGCAGGGGGTGAAGTATCAGGAGTTAGACTGGACTCCATAAAGAAATCATCCACAACATCCAGAACAGAGGGATGGCTAAGAGTCTGTGCTGTGGTAAGTCTAAAAACTCCCTGAGTCTCTTTTTGGACTGTGGATAATCCTGGAATTCCCAATAGAAATGCTCTCTCAAAGTATGTAGGGTTTCACCAAAAGAAAGATCCTCTGAAGGGGAGGCAAAAGGAATGGATTCCTCTGCATCTGAATCCTCATAGGCAGATAAGGGCATGTCTTCATAATCAGAAACCTCAGTTGTCATACTCTAGGTCAGATAAAGCTGCTGGGGACAAGTCATTTTTTCTTTTAGCAGGGGAAGGCTGGCTTCCTCTAATCAGCATGATCAGGTCTTCTGCCATTTTAAGCATCTGTGACTGTGGCAAGGAAGCAGGCGTTTGAGATTGGGTTGTGGCTTTTTTAGGCGTAGCTCGTACTCTTGGCCTTAGAAACTCGGTAGTTTTAGAAAGAACTGAAGATGCGAAAGAAGTCATTGGCTTGTGTCGAATATTGGTAGTGCAAAGAAATTCCTCAGAAGCCGGTGCCTGCATAGCTGCTCCTGACCCATCCAAGGTAGAAACATCCACAGGTTCCGTATTCAAAGAAGAGTCTTGCTGCATACTAGACTCCGAACGGGTCTCTGTAGCAGCCTGCAAATCCATTGAAGCGGGCATCAGGGGCTGAGAAAGTACCTCACTGATTACCGGTGAACTGGCGACTAGCTTAATGGAAGCATCGTCGGCAGTTTTGGACCTGTGCGGTCTGGCTCTGTCTTTATCCTTATGTTTTTTTCTGAAGATCAGTAGTTGGATGGCTTACCAAAGCCAGTTCGGAATATGGAGATTGAGAACGAAAGTATTTAGTTAAAATAAGATCCCGACGACAAATAGTTTGGGTGTTGAACAAAGCACAAAACCGACGAGAGGTACGTCGTGGTCTGGGCCTAAACAGGTGGCACAGCAAGAATGGAAATCTCGGTGTGGTATTTTCTTTCCACAGGCGAGACAATTGTTAACTTTTTCTGACATCGGTTAGAGCAAGAAAAAAGGATTCCCAACGAGGTACTTAGCTTTAGAAGACTTCAAGATGATTCAGTTTTGGAAATGAAAATTCAGGAAGCAGCCGACTGGCACTCGTGCGAACTGCTTCTGCTTCAGGCTCCTCGGCAAGAAAGATTGATGTAATGGCGTTGGCTGCCTGTTTTTATACCACTGATGACCTGACGTCAGTCCTGAAGCAACAGCAACCAATGCAGAAATACTACGCCTCTGGTATTTAGGCCAACTGCGGGCTACCCTTGGCAGGATAACCCAAGTGTGATGACTGCAACAGTGAAACACGAAGAACATCAGTATTAAATCAGTAGTAAATATCATATAAATGAATAAAAAATGAAACCAATGCAATATTTTCCTGTCACAACTTCCCAATGAAACAAACAGAAACAAGAGACCTAGTGTTCAAATGACATCACAGAATTTCTATTTTGCAGTATAAGTCATAGAACGACATATCTGCTTAAAACTAGTATTAAGCATACAAACAACACAAGTTAGAATATCGAAAGGAATTAATAGCAGCTGTAGTAAATAGCAAGAATATTAAAATAAAAAGCTAACATACACACACACACACACAGTGGATATAAAAATTGTACAGGTCGCTGTTAAAATGCCAAGTTTTTGTGATATTTTTAGACCACAATAAATAATTTCAAAACTTTTCCCACCTTTAATGTGACCTGCAAGTCAATTGAAAAATAAACAAATCTGTTAGAGGAAAAATATAAAAAATAAAAAACGTACAATAAGTTGGTTGCATAAGCATGCACATCCTTAAACTAATACTTTGTTAAAGCAGATTTTGATTTAAAGGACAACCGCGCCCTCAGACTCAAAAAACATATTAATTTCATCATGGTTTGATGTTTCCTACATTTTAATAGCACTCAGACTATTTTGAGTTTTTTAGATATTTTTAGATGCAATTTCTGACTCTGACCACATGGGGTCTGGCATATTGAAAAAATTCAGACAGTTTATTCTGCCTCTAAGTATCCCAGAATGCATTATTTGTCTCCAAAAAATTGCATCAGATCTGCCATGTTTTGCCTTAAGCTGCTGTCACTTCATTGACTTAACAGGCATTCACTGCAGTCTTAAAATCCCCTACTTTTGGTTAAAATGTTATCCTTTTTCAATGACCACTTAAAACACAAGCAGTGCAAATGCTACAGAACAGAACAGAACTGAAAGGTGCATTTTCTAGCTCTTTCATCTTAGAAATGCTAAATTGCTTTCTTTTGTGAAGGCTGAAATCTAGCTCTTCAAGGAATCTCCCCTCCCACTTCACACCTACCTTCCCTAGCTGTCAAAGAGCCAAGGGTAATTTGACCCATTATCTGCATGTGATTGACAGCTCGTCACAGCAGGTGACCAGAGTAATGTACTGTTTGCTTGTCAGCCTTTTCCTCCTTACAGTGGGAGACTTTTTTTGTTGCACTACTCCTGTCAAATTTAAAACCAAGCTACATAGCACTGGCAATAATCCCTACTTTGCAAAGCAATCTGCCACTTATTTTCCCTTCCTGTTTAAATAGCTAACAAATGATGCACTATAAACTTGAAATATTTTAGACTTGCATGACAGCACCCACATGCTTTTTGAGTCAATATTTAAAAAAAATTATGGCAGTGCATACACACACAGACACACACACTGCTTTACTTCTACAATGATTTAGATTTTATTTTTACATTTTATAGCAGTGTACTAACCAAGCAGAGAAATCTGGTTCAAAAGCAAGGATAAATTGATCCTGAAATACCTATGAACCTCAGCGCAAGAAATTAGGACAAAGCCATACATAGAAGTGGGACAAAGGCACAAACGGAAAAGCGCAGTCTGGGTCTGAACTGTCTGCAAACAGCTACAGTTAACTTTGAGTATGTGTCTACCTGTTTGAGCCAATATTAATTTTCCCGTGGAGAGCACTCTGCCTTTGGCTTGTAAGCAGCCCCCCCACCACACACACACACACACACACACACACACACACACACACACACACACACACACATTCCACTTTCTCTTATTCCCTTCTGTTACCAAATAGTATCCGCCATAACTCATCAATACTGTGTGTTTGTAAATTTAAACTATGACCACAGTAGCCTACTGATACAAGGTTATCCTGTTTTTCCACTTGAGAAATTAAAAAATGACTTAGTTTCAGAGCAGTCCTTGGTCTATTGTGATTGTTTAACACATACTTGCCTTTGCTTTGTGATTGTTTCCAGCCCCCTCATACGAGCAACTAATAGGGTCTCTACCCGCTTTGCTCCCCACCCTGCCCCCCTATTCCCTCCCGCCCCAGGTGGTCCCACCTTTATTGGACTCAAAACCCCTCCCATCTTTCCAATAGTCAACCACAGCGCTAACCCAACACTACCTCCTCCATCTTTCCACTACTATCACACCTCCTCAACTAACATGTACCAGCATACCTTACCTATGCTCACTGCATGCACTCTCCTTGCATATCTTACATCCTACTAAAGCTCCATCATTCCCCCACTCAACCACTACCACTGTACTACTACTACTCACACCACCACCCATGTCTCACACACACTCAACTCCCCTCCCACCAGCTCAAGAACCATCCCTATGCACCCCCACATATTCTACCAACTATATTACTCAAACATAAAGCAGCCCTACAACTTAACATAGTAACCCTCCCACCATACCTAGTACCCACAGAGCACAATCATAAAGTTTCCCTTATAAACAAACACATTCAAAAACTGAGAAAACTAATAATCTCATGCATATCAAAACTAGCCCTAAGTGGAGACATCCACCCCAACCAATTACTGCCCCGTAGCTATTCTCTCTCCACTCTCCAAAATACTAGAGAGACGCATACACTCTCCGGTCTCAGACTACCTCCTTACTAACAACCTCCTTTCCAGTACTCAGCATGGTTTCTGACCAAACCATAGCACCACCACTGCCTTACTCTCCTTTACTAACACTATCCTTCAGCATAAAAACAATGGCTATCTCTCCTCTGCTACTTTAGTAGGACAAAAAGATAATGTCTCCGCTCTCTAAAGTGTCCTTCAGCAAAGTATAAAACAAGAAACTCCAAGCGAAAACCTCAGGACACACCACTTTCCTAGACCTATCTAAAGCAATTGACATGGTCCCACACAAACAACTTATCTCTGTCCTCAATAACCTATCCTTCTCACAATCAGTCAACAACTGGTTTTGGATTTACCTGTCTGACCGCCAACAATCCGTTGTATGGCAGAATGACATCTCCCCAACTACCTGTCTCCATAGGGGTTCCCCAAGGATCCGTCCTTGGACCCCTACTCTTCTCTGTTTACACCAATAATCTAGCCTCTGCCACCAAACATGGCACACTCATACAACATGCAGATGACAACCATCATCTGCTTAGCCCAGTCCCTACCAAAACTGCAAAAAGTCACACAGGAAGCCTTTTCCTCTGTTGAAACATGGTTATCCGATGCCCAATTAATATTCAACCCAAACAAAACTAAACTACTCATCTTCCAACCCACCAAACATACTCAAAACAACTCTCACTTTAACATCACAGCAAAAGACAACACCACTATATACCCAACTGAACACACCAAATTGCTAGGAGTGGAAACAGAAAATAAACTAATATTTGACATTCACATATCCATGACCATAAAAAAGTCCACAAAAAAATAGGAGCATTACACAGAAAAGAGCAATTTCTCACCAAAGCAGCAAACATTTCAATAGCAAATTCCCACCTTATCTTCACCCTACTTTATGCCTCTCCAATATATACCAACCTAAGGCAATGTGGTCTAAACAAGCTAGAGACCTGCTACAACAAAAATCGCCAAATTCGCCACAGGGGCATCCTACCGTAGTCACCACTGTCTCTCACTTGCTGAACTGGGCTGGCTTGAACTCCCTCACCTGCTTCAGTGGTATCAACTCTCACTCGCCCACAAACTAGTAAACCATCCACTAAATGTCCCATCCCTCCAGAATCTACTCCAACCCTAATCGCACCACCAGACCACTAAGATCCAGCAACAAAAATCACTTGCAGATCACTAAAGCCAATAACTCTGCTGGTGAAGCACTATTCTCTTGCGCCATAGCCAAATTATGGAACTCACTCCCACCCACAATTACCTCCGTACCATCATGCACCCACTTCAAAACTTTATTAAAAGCGCAACTAAAACATGCTGGCTATGCCCTTGCAACTCCCAGTCTAATATCATCCACCCCATCCAACCACTACCTTTCTTTCCACTCCACTAACTACCTTGATTATAGCAAGCTCAGATGCTCATAAGCCTAGTACTTATTATACAGCAGGAACTTCTCATTGTAACATTTGTTAATGTCTGTTATGTACTTTACAGATAAAGATTCTATTTGTCTATTGATGTACTATGTTCTTCATCTGTAAATATGTTGTAAGTAAGTGCTATGTTAAATTGTTAATCATTATAATCCAATGTAACTACTGTCTATTTTACTGTGGAGCTTTTCTCCCCGGGCCTACGCTGAAAATAGACCTACATCCAGTCTGACACTCCCGGTCAACAAATATAAATAAATAAAATAAATAAATAAATAAATAGAAGTAGGATTATTGCTCCTATCAAATTAGGAAAGATTATGAAATAGTAGGTCTTGCATTAGTATGAATTTTCAAAAGGGTATGAAATCTGAAACTTAAATGTCTGTCATTGATTTCATTCTTCAGTCTCTAATGATTTGGCAGCAATTGTCCCAAAAAAAAAAAAAAAAAAAATTGATTCAAAAAGATAATAGCCACACACTACAGCTGGTAACCTGTCAAAGAAGGGGCTCCTTTTAATATTAGTACTACTAACTTGAGCATCTGACAAAATAAAAAAAAAACATGCATTTATGAAATGAAAGTTATCCCTAACTGGATTATTACAGTTAATGGTAAACCCTCCATGTTTTCTTCCGAAATAGCAATTTCTGGGGAGGGATTATTAGGGGAAGAGCAACATTTTGAGCCAAGTTCAGGGACAGTTGAGAGGTTGGGATATGCCTAATTCTAAAAAAACAATTTATTTGCATGTACCTAGCAACCTGTTAATGCAGGAAATCTGGACAAGGCAAAATATATGTGGGGGGACATCAAAACAGTACAAAAAATTGATCTTGTATAAAAACTGAGAGAGCTGATCGAATAACAGGTCTTGCTTTAGCATGCATTTTTCTGAAGGTTATGAAGGCTGAAACTCAGTGTCTCATTTAGTGACTTTATTCCGAAAGAGTTTGACTGAAAACCACAAAAATTGAGACTAACAATCCAAAAATAAGAAGCCTTGCTTGCAGTCACACACACTCTTGCCCCCTTGCTTGCAGTCACTCACACTCTCTTGCCCCTTGCGTGCATTCGCGCTCACACACTCTCTTGCCCCTTGCGTGCATTCACGCTCACACGCACTCTTGCCCCTTGCGTGCATTCGCTTACACACGCACTCTTGCCCCTTGCTTGTAGTCACACACGCATTCTTGCCCCCTTGCTTGCAGTCTCCCACACACACACTCTTGCCCCCCTGCTTGCAGTCACACACTCTTGCCCCCTTGCTTGCAGTCACACACACACACACTATTGCCCCCTTGCTTGCAGTCACACACACACGCACACACTTGCCCCCTTGCGGAAACACACACACACACACACACACACACACACACACACACACACACACTTGCCCCCTTGCGGACACATACACACACACACTTCGACCTTGCTTGCAGTCAGAATCTGGACATTGCAACAGCACTGAAACAGACATTCAAAGATAACACATGCAGCCAGTGGTAGTCTAAGTTTCACTTTCAGTTAGTGATATTTTAAAATTCTCAGACCCTTTGCACACGAGAAATGCACATGTTGTTGAATACACCTTCCTGATTGTATATAATTATATTCCTTGTACAATGCAGTCCAGTTTTAGTGGGTGTTTTATATTTACTGTTTCAAACATTTTTCCTGAAAACAGTGCAACAAAATGCAAGCACCAATAATGACAATACTGCCCAATTCTGAATATTTCCATCACAAGTGTAGTCAGACTTCTACAGTCCACCAGTATCAGTACATATGCACAATTTCTGAAGCAGTAAACGTCCTGTAAATAATTCCACATTAAAGCGATCTGTAACTAATGAAGCGGTTGCTGCTAGCCAAAAATTAGATGTCATGTCATCAACAAATAATGTCATAGTTGCCCTTTTTGAATAATTTACTTATCTTACACAAGAACAATAAGCTGGTAATACTGCAGTAGGGAATGGATGACAATCTTCTTCACCAGAAAGGAGTGCATCATTCACCCCATTTGCAATGCAGTACAGTTTCACAAATGCATCTATGTGAGTAGAAACCACAGCCTTATGCATCAAAAGCAAACAACCTGTTGTGATATTAGCAAAGCAAGCAGACATAAGCAGCACTAATAATTGTTGCAGCCCTGCATCTCTTAGCTCCCTGTAAAATCTACTCAATCAGTTGTATCTATGAACTTCACAGCACAAGAAATCTTGAAAGAGGCAAAATTTCCCCCTTGCTTGCAGTCACACACACACACACACACACACACTTGGCCCTTGCTTGCAGTCTGACTCACATTTGCCCCCTTGTTTGCAGTCTGACACACTTGCCCCCTTGCTTGCAGTCTCACACACACACTTGCCCCCTTGCTTGTAATCTCAACACACACACTTGCCCCCTTGCTTGCAGTCTCACACACACACTTGCCCCCTTGCTTGTAATCTCAACACATACACTTGCCCCCTTGCTTGCAGTCTCACACACACACTTGCCCCCTTGCTTGCAGTCTCACACACACACAATTGCCCCCTTGCTTGCAGTCTCACACAAACACAATTGCCCCCTTGCTTGCAGTCTCACACACACACACAATTGCCCCCTTGCTTGCAGTCTCTCACACACACACAATTGCCCCTTGCTTGCAGTCTCACACACACACAATTGCCCCCTTGCTTTCAGTCTCACACACACACACAATTGCCCCCTTGCTTGCGGTCAAACACACACACACAATTGCCCCCTTGCTTGCGGTCAAACACACACACACAATTGCCCCCTTGCTTGCGGTCAAACACACAATTGCCCCCTTGCTTGCGGTGTCACACACACAATTGCCCCCTTGCTTGCGGTCACACACACACTTGCCCCCTTGCTTTTAGGTCACATACACACACACACACACACTTGCCTCCTGCTTGCATGCACACACACACACACACACACACACACACACACACACACACACACACACACACACACACACACACACACACACACACACACACACACACACTTGCCCCTTGCTGTATCCTATGGACATTAGAAGGCCTCCAGCTGAAGGCACCACATATGTTACCTGTATTTTTTAGCAAGTTCCTCATCCTATTTTATTTCTTCTCACTCAGAGCCCCTACCATGATAGTGCTATCCCTGGCCACAAAAAAAATGGTTGCAAGGCATGTACTTCACTACCAGAAAACTGAGATCAGAAAAGCTTACCAGCCTTAGAGATTTTATCAGACTTTGCTTCTCAGTGGCTTGTGTGCTATACTCACTCACAAAATGTTATATTAACAGGCAGAATATCACTTTGCAGACTAAAGAAATAGTATTTTGTCTACCAAACTTTATAACAAAGTCAAAAAAAATATGCCATGCTGATTCCATTATTTCAATAGGAATTGGCAGCAACTCTCACTCAAGGCATGCTGCTTAGCAGCTTTACAATGACTAAGCTGCTGTGCTTGTACAAGCAGCAAAATTCCTCATTTCCTTTCCCATCTATCTTCTATTTCTCTCTTATTTCCCTTACGTTTTCCATTAATTTAAAAACAAAACAACACGCAGGCTCAAAGAATATGATAGCAACCGTGACATTAATCTTACAAGAACCTGCACTCTATGTGTAACTGAGCATTGTGAAGTGTCTGAGGCTACTTCTAAACTATGGACACATACTGATGGACAAAATGTTGAACCTCTATATTGCGTACATCACTGTATATTTACCTGCTATAATAATCTTACATGGGAACCCAGAAATGCACTTAGCTTAGTTGCATGAAACAAGTACAGCTGCAGAAACCACCCCTGGACTACTACCACTCTCTTGCTGACTATTCATAAGTATGTTTACAGGCTGCAGAATTACTCAATAAGTTTTATGCCTAATGGCTCCAGCGTCCACATTAAAATAATTTCATTACCCAGCTAACGGGAAAAAAAAAAAGGTATTATTCAGCTGTGGCAAAGTTTCAAGCAGGTAGCAGGTTTGATGGCACACACACTAAAATGGAGCAAGCACAGTAGCATAACAAATAAAATGGAGCAAGCCCAGCAGCATAACCAATAAAATGGATTACTAATATTAAAAAAAAAAATAAAAAACATGACAAGACCGAAACGCGAAGCTCAACAACAGAAACAAACAGCTGAAAACATTACAAAACATCTGCAGCATGCAATCACGAAGCACGAGGCATCAACAAACTAAAGAAAACCAAATACAGCTACAAATACAGCAAGGTTTTTAAAAAACACCAGCAAGCAACTAAAAACACTAGACAGTAATACAATTACTACAAGCAGCAATACACTTACTTCAGAAGGAAACCCAAAGGCAGCAAGCACAGAAACAAAGGCCGACTCAAGAATACAAAAGACGCCAGCATTAAACATAACCAGGGAAATATAAACCCTGGATCAAAACGAAAATAAGTAGGCTAAGCTAAAAATGCAGCTGCGAAAGGGAAGCACGTGGCACCCTTACAAACAGAGAAAGATTAACTCCACTAATGTGCAATTAAAAATTTGGGAGGACACAATATAAGGGCTAGGGAGGCATAGAAACAGGGACAGATTACATTTAGGATACACTATTAAGAAGTAATAAGTAATAAGACTTACCTTACTTATGAAGTAGCAAAACGCTGGTGAAGAAGAAGTGCTTCACATGAATAGAGTCGACCAGATTTGCTAACACAGAAAAGGAGTTCCACACAGCACCTAGTCCATTTATTAGGTTAACAGTGGGCTGGGAAAGGCAGTGTTGACATCACAATGTGGGAGGATCACAGGGATTCTGTACAGCATGCAAATAAGGCAGTGTTTACGTCACTTTGGGGGAGGAAACCTCCCAGGATCTTCAGCAAGAGCTATGGCAGATGTGACATCATTATTTAAGAGACGACTAGACAGTTTTCATCTTGGTTTTAAAACTGAAAGTCAAACAGTACAGAAAAGTATGAAGCCTAAGCAGTAAAAGAGAATAGTGGATTTTTTTTAAAGCTGCGGTTATGTTTTTTTGAGGCTGTATCACATAACAGGATTTGAGAGAGACATCAGGTAGAGATATTTGATTTGATATCCCGTTAATGACGTCAATACTGATGTTCTTCGTGTTTCACTGTTGCAGTCATCACACTTGGGTTATCCTGCCAAGGGTAGCCCTCAGTTGGCCTAAATACCAGAGGCGTAGTATTACAGCATTCAGTCTTCATGGGTAGGAGGTCTATCAGCATGGCACATCTTAACTTGGCAATATTTGTCCACTCTTCCTTGCAAAAGCGCTTCAAATCTATCAGATTGCGAGGGCATCTCTTGGGCAAAGCCCTCTTCAGGTCACCCCACAGATTTTCAATTGGATTTAGGTCTGGGCTCTGGCTAGACCATCCCAAAATTTTAATTTTTTTTCTGGTGAAGCCATTATTTTGTTGATTTGGATGTATGCTTGGGGTCATTGTCATGTTGAAAGGTGAAATTCCTATTCATCTTCTAGCAGACGCCTGAAGGTTTTGGGACAAAAGTGACTGGTATTTGGAACTTTTCATAATTCTCTCCACTTTTATTAAAGCCCCACTTCCAGCTGAAGAAAAGCAACCCCAAAGCATGATACTGCCACCAGCATGCTTCACCATGGGGATGGTGTTCTTTCAGTGATGCAAAGTGCTGCTTTCTGCACTAAATGTACCTTTTGGAACTGTGGCCAAAAAGTTCAACCTTCGTCTCATCAGACCACAACACATTTTCCCACGTGCTTTTGGGAGACTTGATGTATTGTTTTGCAAATTTTAGCCAGGCACGGATGTTTTTCTGTGTAAGAAAAGGCTTCCGTCTTGCAACCCTACCCCATAGTCCAGACATATGGAGAATACGGGAGACTGTTGTCATATGTAGTACACAACCAGTACTTGCCAGAAATTCCTGCAGCTCCTTCAGTGTTGCTGTAATTCTCTTGGCAGCCTCCCTGACCAGTTTTCGCCTTGTCTTTTCATCAATTTTAGAGGGGCATCCAGTTCTTTGCAACATAACTGTTGTCCCATATTTTCTGAACTTTTTGATGACTGTCTTCACTGTGTTCCATGGTATATCCAATGCTGTGGAAATGTTTTTGTACCCTTCTCCTGACTGATACCTTTCAACAATGAGATCCCTTTGATGCTTTGTAAGCTCTCTGCGAACCATGGATTTTGCTGTACCAGGCAATTGAGTAAATGTCAGGAAAATCCTACTAGGACAGCTGAACTTTATTTGGGGTTAATCAGAGTCTTTAATTAATGGCAGTTGTGTACCCAAGAAGACTGAATGCTGTAATTCAATCAAAATGTGCTTCAACAAAGTATTAGTTTAAGGGTGTGCACACACTTATGCAATCAGCTTATTGTATGTTTTCTTTTTAATTTTTTTTTATATTTTTCCCCTAACACATTTTCAATTGAATTGTACAGGTTATAGGTCACATTAAAGGTGGGAAAAGTTTTGAAATTATTTATTGCGGTCTCATTTTTTTTACATCACAAACACCTGGCATTTTAACAGGGGTGTGCACAAATCTACTGTATATGTATGCATATATTTTTCAAGTAATACAGAAAAAAATAAAAAATATATAATAATTAAGAGAAATTCCCAAATACATCTCACCTGAGTCTGGAAGCTGTAAATCCAGCAATGCAGGCTAGTGAAGAGTTTCAACTGTGTGAGTTCTTCAGCTGGAACTAAAATACTGAGTAAGTGACTTTCTGTAAAGGGGTTAGGCTTCCCCTGATAGGAAAGACTCAGCCAATCCAATATCACAGGAAGTCAGAGGAGGGGATTCTGGAAAGCTGCCAGTGTGGGTTAGTGTAGGGCACTGAACCTAACCTCCACTGAAGCAGTGTGAATGATGAACATAAATATCTTTGAAGATGATATTGAAAATGGTGAGAGAAAAATGTGAGAAAAGGTATAAAAAACTAGCATGGACTGGAAAACGTGAGTAAATATTAGACAATAAAGGAAAGACTGTAGGACACAGAAAGCAATAGATGATGTTGATGAATCCAGTACAGACACATCATTAGGGGATGAAGAATCCTTACATCCACTGCCAGTAGCATATATAAATCCTGGGGCATGTCTTGAGATTTACAGAAAATAATTGACAAAATACACTGTACCAATTCCAAAAACAAAAAATGAAAGCGTGTTGTGACTCGGGTAGGTCTGCAGGAAAAATGCTTCATAATAAACTCAAATAATTCCCCAAACTTCAACAGTACAATAAAAAATCAGTTCTTCACTCATTAAATACTAAACTAAAACAGCTGTGTGATCCAATTACGCCAGTAAAATACCTTAAATCATAAAAAACATCATCCAAGCTCGTTAAACAAATTTACATTAATGGTATTCATAAATAATTCATAACATGTTAAAAACATATTATATGTTTAAAAAATATCACATTAACTTTATCCTAGTTACTTCTAAGGACTCACAATTTGGCCCTCTTCAGCTCATAGACTCAAAGTTAAGTACCAGGCTAGCTGCCCTTGCAGGCCACTTTAAGCCTAGGAAGTAACCCTTTTTGTGCTTGAAACACTCTCTTCCATTTAGTTACAGATTGGCCTTACCCATCCCATTATCGATAATTATATATTACCCTTAATGAGAATAACTGGGATCATATCACAAATAATATGAGGGGACTCATGCATGGGATAAAGCTTTTAGCATCTGCCTCTGTCATCTATCAATTAGTTGTACAGGGGACAATTCTGGAGTAAATTTCTATTTCTCATCCACAGATCTAAGTTGCGCTTGAAAATGGACAGGGATGAACTTTGTTTTATGTGCATGGGGTGTCTGTTCCATAACAATGGCATATGAGAAATATACCTGCCCATCAAAACCATTCTGTTGATGTTGCAGAAGAGATTTAGATCCCTAGACTGAGTATTTCTTATGCCATTTGACTTGATGTGTAGTAAATCCATCAGAAATGGGTCGGAGGACGTCTTGTATGCCAAACACATCACCTTAGCAGTTTCTAGGCTACCAAGTACAGTGACAGGGTATTGAGCCAGTCCATGAAGGACATGTTGTTTAGGCCTTGTATCCTTTTAGTAGGGTATCTCTGTTGGTGTTCCAGTTGTTAAACGTGTCTGGACAAGATACATGCCAAAGGGGACATTATATTCAATGACTGGTCCAATAAGGGCCGAGTAAAAGGGTACACTGACATATCTAGATCTAGTCATAATCCCTTTGTTTATAAGTTGTGGAATGCAAAAGGACTTTCTGACAACGAACAACAGTTACATGTTGGTCAAAAGTAAGGTGACTGTCCACATAAGTTCCAAAATCTCAAACACCTGGGTCAACTCGTAGGGGCATATTGTCAATGTGGTAGTTCCCTGGTGTAGATGACTTCCCAAAGGATTCAATTATGCATTTTTTGGCATTTACAGACCATGATTTTGACACCAGTTATTTACTTGAGACAAACTTTCTTGCAGGATGGTCAAGTCATTTGGGGATTCAATGACTGCTCCTGGCCTGTAGTCATTTGTAAACTTAGTCAGCCAGAGGTCTTCGGTATTAGCTTTTACTTCAGAAAATTAGATGCCAGACAGGGGAGGTCCCAGCACAGAGCCCTGGGGGGCTGCAGTGGTTACTGGCCTCTTTGTGGAGGTAACTTCCCATATTTTGATTATCTGCATGCTGTCAGCCAGTTGGCAGTCCAGCGGGTGACACAGGGATTTAATTCCAGAGTTATTTAGCTTTTCTACTATGCCTAAGTGGGTAGGATTTGGACAGGTTGAAGTATGTGGTGTGTACCATTTTGCTTTCATCCATTGCTTCGATGACCTTTTCAAAAATATCTACCATGCTGAGTAAGCATGACCTGCCCCAATGAATTCAAACTGAAACGGGTCTAGTGTTAGGAGGTTCACTACGTCCTGAGTGATTAATTCCATGATAAGTCTTTCCATGGCTTTGTATATGTGGTTGGTCAGACTTACAGGACTGTAATTTCTAGAGAATGTGGAAGGTCCTCCCTTATGCAGAGGAATGATGGTAGCTGTTCTCCATTTGCTTTGTACAAAACCTGTATGGAGGCTGAGATTTCAGTGTTAGGGGTGGGCTAAATCATGCTTCTTGCTATTTAAGATGCATCCAGGGATATTGTTAGGACTTATAAATGCAGTATTTTTAACTTTTGATAGCACTTTTAGGACTTGGTCTTGTCTGATAGCCGGAGCTGAGGCAGATTCATGTATAGTTTGAGGGACAGATGGTGGAGAGAGAGGGGTAAAGTTAGAGCTAAATTTATCGGCCAGTAGTTTTGTTATATCTTCAGCCTCAATGTAGGTAACATTGTTAACAATTAGCTTAGTGCATTGTGCTTTTAAGATTATGAACATGACTAAAAATATGTTGTGATCGTCTTTGGCCTTGGTAGCTATTTTAGCCTCAAACTTGGATTTGGTAGATTTTAAGAAACTCCTGAGTTGTTTGTTTATTTCAGTGAAAAGGGCTCTAACATTCTGGGAATTCTTCTTAATTTTGGTCAAAATTATTTTCCTTTTATTACAAAGCTTGCTGATATCATGGTTCCACCACATGGTTTTACATCTCTGGTTTGCACTGCACTTGTTCCTCCAGGGTACGGCTGCATCCATGCAGCCATTTAAATGCTGGTACAGTGTGGTGATGTACATTTCTGTGTTTTAAGTGGGGTTAACTGCATTTGGTGAAGATATGAAGCTCGATAGTGTGGGAGTAGGCAGTTTATCTTAAATAAATTTCTAAATGTACTTCGAATAGAAGGGATTGCTGGTTTCAGTTTTACTTTGAAGAAGACTACTTTACGATCAGACCTAATAACTAAGATATACAAGGGACAGTGCGAGGTGCTCTGTTAGTAAGGACAAGAATCAAGATGTTATTCCCTCTAGTGGGTACTCTGATAATTTTTTCCAGGGCATTTGTGTTGACAAAGTCCTGGAATCTCTGTGCTTGTGCACCAGTGATGCTGTAGATTTCCCAGTCTGCGGTGGATAGTTCAGATCATACAGGAAAACGGTACTGGGTTTAACACGGAGTGATTCTAGATGCGAGTCTCTTCTGAATGTAGACTGATACACCTCCAACTTTTTCCCCTCCTACCCAACAGCTGGTCTAAACATGTGGAAAGCCTTATAGCCCTGCACAGCCAGAGTGCCCTCCACTATTTTAAACCATGTCTCAGTCACTACATAGACATCAATGTCTTCCAGAGTGAGAAGGGCTTGCGGGGAGTGGAGCTTCTTGTTCAGGCTCCTAGCATTGATTAGTAACATATTTTATTTTGCTTGTTTTATGTTGGTTGGTTTATCAGGTTGGCAATGCCTAAAAAGGCACTACGGTGGTGGACAAAGTCTTTGCCAATAATCAAAACCTTAGAGGGGGACAGATGCAGGCCATCCCTGGTGAAGCAGTGTGATCTGTTGATCATATCCTCCCAGACTGACAAATAGTGGATCACCTTTGAATGACACCAAAAGGAAACAAGTACTGTCCCACTTCCAAAGAAACCCAACCTTACTTGCCTCAATGACTTCAGACCAGTTGCCTTAACCTCAAACGTCATGAAGTGCTTTGAGAGGATTGCGAAGAAACATCTATCTGCGAGTCTACCCAAGTCCTTCGATCCACTCCAGTTTGCATGCCAGGCAAATAGATCAACTGCGGATGCTATATCAGTCACACTACACTTGCATTAAAACACCTTGAAGGATGTAACAACTACGTAAGGATGCTGTACATCGACCTTAGTTCTACATTTAACATTGATACCAATGCAACTGGTGGATAAGTTCATGAAACTTGGGATAAACAAGCACCTATGTAACTGGACTCGACTTTCTGATTGGTAGACCCCAGTGGACATGCGCTGGAAACAACACGTCTGAACGCATATTCCTGAATACTGGTGTTCCACAAGGATGTGTGCTCTGCCTCTTGCTCTTCACCATCCTCACCCATCACTGCACTGCAAAACGTAAGTCAAACCATATTATAAAATCCACTGATGATGCCACAGTCATGGGTCTCATTAGTGGTGGGAATAAATGTAACTTTAGGGATGAGGTGAACACTTTGACTGCCTGGTGTGACAGGAACAATCTGGACCTAAATGTAAACAAGACCAAAGAAATGGTTATGGACTTCAGGAGAAACACAACAGCTCACCAACCACTCACTATCAAAGGGGAGGTAGTAGAGAAAGTCAAAACAACCAAGGTCCTGGGCTTTCACATCTTTGATTACCTCTCTTGGGCTGCTAACACCAATCATATAGTCAAGAAGGCTCAAAAGAGGCTTCACCTCCTAAGAAAGCTCAAAA